>NW_007381948.1:5188-10121 GCF_000475195.1 Diaphorina citri | reverse complement strand
CGGATCGTTACACCGCGGTGTTTTTCTCAAATCGCTGCTCTATTACACTGGTTTTACACTCAAAATGTTTAAGGGGTTACTAATTTTATGCCTATTTATAACAGCATAGTATCACTTAGGGCCATTCACTGGTGAATGCACCCAGTTCCATTTCCATTTGCTCTGAGCCCAGGCTTCTCAAGAGGACTCGAAAAAAAAAAAAAAAAAAAAAAAAAAAAAAAAAAAAAAAAAAAAAAAACAAACATAAACCTAATAGCTATAAAAACTATATATTTGAGCTAAAAATCAAGTAATTAAATAGCTCGTTAAACGTAACAAACAAACAAAACTATATATTCCCATTGCTATAAGAGTATAAGAGAAGGAAAGTACAAAATCAGACAACTTTATGAAATTTATGAAACTCATTTTGAAGGGGTCAATGACAGGGGATAATGATTTTCAGTTTTCTAATTTTGTGCCTAATCTTCTGTCTACACAAACTCCTCTCACAATATGGAATACAGTGTTCAGTATAGCAGATACAAAAAGATATCTTTTCTTCATTCTGCTATTGCCATTCAGCGAAAGCTAAAGCTGCTAACCATATAATACTCTTCTCTCATCAACCCTACTAATCCTGCCTACTCTCCCAGAATATCCAGACAGATAGAGTTCACATGATAAAGCTTGCAAAGAGATTATAACTTCCCAATTGTAATTTGTATCTTAGGTAAGTGCTTGTTCAAATCTTGCTGGCATAATGAGAAATTCTAGGCTGGCCACTCACTATCAGCTAGACCTGCTCATTCTTAGGTACCTACCTGTAGCAGCAGTAAAGGAATTTTAATTGTGTTAAGCATAAATGCTTGTCACAAATGTCGTTCCCTGCTTAATGCACTATGCTAAATTTTATGACTTGACTTGGACTTGAACCACCAACCTCCAGATCCAAAGTCCACCGCGCTAACCACTGCACCACTGAGATTGGTATAAACAAGGTATCAGATCAATAGTAAGGAGTCCAGGAGCCAAGGAGTGAAATGGTGTACAATACTGTACTTTTTCTTCTTACCCCTCTGTAGGTAGGTACTTACTTATTTACACAGATTAACTTCAACCTACTTTCTATTTGGTGTCAACTTTCGAAAAGTGAAAGAAAGACGTCCACTTTTTTTTTATGAACCTAAGTATTTACCTAAAACTAAAAGATAAATATTTACAATAGTTCCACTTTTTTTTATGGATGACTTGTATCTAAGTACCTATAGAGGGAAATGGAGAGAAAAAAAGGAAGGATGGAGGGTGATAATAAAGAAGAGAGGGATACCTAGATTTGCTTCAAAGCTTTTTATTGTTTGTTCTCTCCCCCTCCCTCCTTCTCTCTCTCTCTCTCTCTCTCCTTCCCTCTCTCTCCCTCTCAGTACAATGCTAAGTACTATAAGTTTCAACTGATTGGAAAACTCATTGTAATCACTCTTCTCTCCTTTGTTTTCATAAAAAAAATAATAATAATAAATAATCTTTTAAATGCATTCATAATATTCATATGAATTGTATGAGGCGAGTGAAGTAGATCTTAAAGCCGATTTCACCACTGAGAGTCAACACAGTATCAAGGGTTTTCCTTGACGTCACCCATTTGATTTACATAGGCCACAGTATTTCAGGATTCACTGTAAACTCTCTGTGGTAAGATCGGGCATATTATTACATAGGCGGTTCTTGCCTAAATGTTTGGGGGGGCTTGATTTTGAAGGTACACCTTCAAAATTTTGATTTAGCTTTATGTAAAAAATCTGGTGTGAACATCACACGACTTTCCTTATCCTATTGAATGATGCTTATTTGAGTATTATTTTACCCCAACTTTTACCATATCTCTAACCGTTTAGACGGTATAGCTGAAAACCGCCAAAAAACGCTCGAAATCCGTCCAAAAGTGGTCAAAATACCGCCAAGCGCAGCACCTATCTTAACTAAACGTTTTCTGTTGCATCCTTGTCACATTTGTGAACTACATACCAAATTTCAAGTCTCTAGCTCATACCGTTCCCGAGATATTGTTAAACTAGACCGAAAACCGCCAAAAAGCGATATAATAATAATAATAATAATAATCCTCTTTTAAATGCATTCATATGAATTGTATGAGGCGAGTGAAGTACTGAAGTAGATCTTAAAGCCGATTTTACCACTGAGAGTCAACACAGTATCAAGGGTTTTCTTTGATGTCACCCATTTGATTTACCCAAGCCAGTATTTCTGGATTCACTGTAAACTCTCTGTAGTCAGATCGGGCATAATAATGATAAATATTTAATGACTCTTGAGTGGAAGGTAACCGCTAGGCGGGGTTTACGTCGGAGGTGTTCTCTACCACCTATCTGGCTATCCCTGTGAGCTCCATTTTCCCATTTAATGTTGTCAATTTCTCGAATAAGTGAGGATCTTTACACTTCGGTTTGGAGTCGGTGATTTTCAGTGTCGGACCTTGTCGATCCCCTTGCCCTCTCCACTGATTTTAGGTGAAACTTTCCATAAGTGTGTTTTATTCCGTCTATTTCATTAAAAGCTCCTCTCTATTTCTATTGAGATTTATTACTTCATTAACTTTTTATTGGACAGCCAGTCAGCAGTCTCTACTTCTTCCCCTCCCTTCCAGTCAGCAATCTCTTCTTCCCCTCCTTTCCTGTCAGCACACACCCTTAGCCCTCCCTCCTCCCCCGTAACACACACATCTACTCCTCCACATCAGTCAGCACATACCCCTACCCCTCCACCCCAGTCAGCAGACTCTTCTTCCCCTACCTTCAAGTCAGCAGACACCCTTACCCCTCCACTCTATTCAACCACTTCCCCTACCTTCCAGTCAGCAGCACATCACACGTCTACCCCTCCCTTCCCTTCAATACACACCCTTACCGCTCCCCTCCTCCCCCGTAACACATCACATACATACTAACACACCATACTCCTCCCTCCTCCACCTCCATTCCCAACCCCTCCAATCTTGAATTATTTTTATCAGAAAATAGTTAATTTTGCTTATCTCCCATTGCTAACAGATTTCTGCTTTCTGTTGGGTTCTGTTTTTAGGGGAGGTTCTCTTACTTCAGGAATAGGGAATGAAGATTTTCCGAGACACACCTAATCAAAGTTTTGTCTCCTTCTTCTCCTTCTACTTCTCCCTGTATTTTTTCTCATTCTCCTTCTCTTCTTCAAGTTCTTCACCTTCTTACTTTTTCTTCTATTATGCTCATTTATACCTTTCCTCCCTCCTTATTTCTTGTTCTCTTCCTCCTGCTCCTCCTCCTCACATTTTTCCTTCTCTCCCTCTTACTTTCCATCCCGTTTCTCTTTCTTTCCCTCCTCCTTCTCTTCTTCCTCCTCCTCTTCTAATTAAACATGAAGTTTTAGCATTCGTCGACAGAAAATAAATATCACTGTTGATTGAGCGATTTAAATTAAGAAGAAATTAAATTTAATTAACGAACTGAAAGAGAGAGAGGAGGGAGAAAGAGAGAGAGAGAGAGAGGGGAGGAGGAAAAAAGAGAGTGAGAGGAGGGAGAAAGAGAGAGAGATAGAGGGAGAGACATTCCAATTAAGAAGAAATTAAATTTAATTAACGAACTGAAAGAGAGAGAGGAGGGAGAAAGAGAGAGAGAGAGAGAGAGAGAGAGGGGAGGAGGAAGAAAGAGAGAGAGAGAGGGGAGGAGGAAGAAAGAGAGTGAGAGGAGGGAGAAAGAGAGAGATAGAGAGAGAGACATTCCAATTATTTCATTCCTCTTTTAAATTAAGTACATCAATATTATTATTCAACTCTCTCCCCCTCTCTCTCTTCCTCCTATTTGTTCTCTTTCTTCTTTGTTTTCATAAAAAAAAAAGAAAAAATCCTCTTTAAAATGCATTCCAAAGGAGCGCTTCTTATTCATTTATTTTCTCCTCTTTCTTCGTGCTATAGGTACTTACTTTGTATATCTACTCCACTCTGAAGTAGACAGGAAATAAGAATGCTGCTTCTTAAAGTGAAATGACACCTATGACAGTATGAGGTTTCTATGTAAGTAATTTGGTTTTGTTTCAAATTACCAGACTGGAGAGAGGGAGAGAAATATATCTGGTAATTAAAAAATTTCCAATACCTCCAAATAAAAAGTTAAAATTAGGTATGTACAATGAAAATTATTCCTCCTCCTTCTCCTCCTCCTCCCCGAAATCTGCGAACAAAATCGCGAAATCCGCGAACATAATCGCCAAATCCGCGAACAAAATTGCCAAATCCGCGAACATAATCACGAATTCCGCGAACATAATCGCGAAATCCGCGAACATAATCGCCAAATCCGCGAATAAAATCGCAAAATCCGCGAACAAAATCGCCAAATCCGCGACCATAATCGCCAAATCCGCGAACAAAATCGCCAAATCCGCGAACATAATCGCGAAATCCGCGAACAAAATCGCCTGAACGGGACGCCGGGACACCCCCTGAAATTCGGGACTGTCCCGGCCAATTCGGGACGTTTGGCAAGCCTATACATATGTAGGTACTGAATTTCTTTAACCACGATCGAATAAACTACGGGCTAAAAAATTGCCGGAGGGACGGACCCAGCTTGTTCTCCTGCTCTTTTCCCCTATTACCCTTCCATTGACCAAGTACTCTCTCTCCCCCCTTTCTCTATTTTATCTTCTCCTCTTTCTATTCCTTTTGCCTTCTCCTCCTCCTCCTCCTCTCTCTCTCTCTCTCTCTCTCTCTCTCTCTCTCTCTCTCTCTCTCTCTCTCTGCTGTTTGCTTTTTACTTTTTTGATTTTTAACATTTAACATAACTGCTACTCCTCTCTCTCTTTCTCCTCTCTTCCTACCTCTTTTTATGTCCTCCCTCTCTTTCTCCTTCCGTCTTCTTCTTTGCCTCTCTCTCTCTCTCTCTCTCTCTCTCTCTCTCTCTCT
>NW_007381948.1:1059-4668 GCF_000475195.1 Diaphorina citri | reverse complement strand
CCCCAAAAATTTTTGGGTTAAAAAAAAAAAAAAAAAAAAAAAAAAAAAAAAAATGGCGTCGAGCCAAATTTTAAAATTTCGAAGAGGAGGAAAGCTGGAAAAAAGTAGGTACAGCGTAAACGGAAAGTTTACTCAGTTAAGCTTTTTTTTCTCCTTTCTTTTCCTTCTCTTTCCCTTCCCCACCACTCTTTCTTCTTACTTTTCTTCCTTCTTCCCCTTCTCCTCCCTCTTCTTCCTCTTTCCCTTCCTTCCTCCTTTGTAAATTTCCACCATTCTGGAGGGCATCAAGAAAAAAAAATTCTCGAAGCCCTCAGCTGTTTAAAATGTAACATGAATAGTTCGACGTGCAAAGGTGACGGTTCTTGAGGAAAGGATATAGTGAAAAATAAGAAAAAACATACCCTTTTGCATTACTTCCAGGCGGATTCGAACCCAGCACCTCCGGGTTAAGAATGTTCGTAGAGCGGTGTTTACCAAATCAGACTTGAAATCAATCTAGGATTGAGCTAAACTCAATACCCAGTTCAATCCAGAATTAAAGCCAACTACGACTTCGTAAAACGCAGTGTTAACCTTTCGGCCACACAGGTGTACCTAATACGGGGTGTTACCATGTCACAGAATGATAAAGTAGGAAAAATAAAATATGAATGAAGTTGGGGATTCAATTTAATTCAAATTTAATCAAATAATAATTCAAATTTAATTCAAGGAATCACACAAATTGGGTCCTCATCTTTTTTATCGTGGGCTCTTGAATTAAATGAGCTTTTTTTCCTCCTTTCTCCAAGTTAGTTTTCTTTCGTTATATCTTTCTTTCTCTCCTCTTTGAAGTAGTTTTATTCCTTTATTTGATTCTTTAGTAAGAAATAAGAATATTCAATCTTTAAATCTTCTTTTCTTTCTTTCTTGTCGAGTTTCTATTTGAACTACAATCGTTTTCTGTTTATGTTTGATATTTGCATAATATCTAGTTACCTATTGTTACCGTCTTCTTCTTCTTCTTCTTCTTCTTCTTCTTCTTCTTCTTCTTCTTCTTCGTACTTTTCTTCTTCTCTTCTTCCTCCTCTTTCTTCTTCTTCTTCTTGTTTTTCTTTCTTCTGATTTTTTTCTTTTTCCTTTCCCTCTCTTTCGCTGATCTCTTTTTGTTTGAAAGAAAAATGTTCAAGATCCCTTTTGTACGAAATGAATTAATAAAAAAGTTTTTTCCCCTTGAAATTGTGGGAATGGTACCGTCTACCGTCTTAGCTTTAGCCCTTACACACCCTTTGATGTTAAAACGAACCGTAACTTTTGCCATTTGAATTTTGGGATCTAAGACCCAATAGCGACCGCTTTAAGAGTTCTACCCTAGGGAGTAAAGTTCTTCCAGCCTAATATAGCTTGGAAGGTGACGCGCTTGCCTTGTGAGCGCTAGCTTGCGGGTGCGATTCCTGCCCAGGGCCAGCTTTATCTGAAAAAAAAAGGGAGCCAAGTTTTTTCCATACCCACTTTCTCATCACCTCAAAAACATTTCTCAAAATAAAACATCGTCAAAGTGCTAAGCCATAATTAAAAGTTTGAAAGGTATATAAAAAAATTTGTGTGGCAGAGAGAAGTGCACATATAAAGAAGTTTTTTTTTTTTTTTTTTTTTGATTTTAAAAAAATTTTTGTGGGGAGAGGAAAGGCCCAAAAAAAAAAATTTTTTTTTTTTTTTTTTTTTTGAATTTCAAAAAACTGTCACGAACCAAAACTTTGTCATTTCTGAGACTTTAATCAACACAGATGTTTTTCTGAGACAGATACTCGTTATACCCCGAATGTAGACAAGTATGGAAGATTTTTTGATAGAGGGGACTGTAACAACGGAGGTCTTATCGTCCAGAAATCGAAGAGAGGATATGAGCAAGCCAGCCGATCTGACAAAACTACCATTGATATTGGTAGAGATGACAAAACTACCATTGATATTGGTGGAGATGACAAAACTACCATTGATATTGGTGGAGATGACAAAACTACCATTGACATTGGTGGAGATGACAAAACTACCGTTGACATTGGTGGAGATGACAAAACTACCATTGAAATGATTAAAAAAAAAAACTTTTGAAAAAAAAAATAATAATAATAATAATAATAATAAAAGAGAGAAGTAAAAAACTTTGTCAACTCTAACTTTCAACAGCGAAAATGAAATGATTGAGTGAGAGGAATACCAATAGTTAAGATTGAATTAATACTACCATTTTGTTAATGGGGTACCTACATTGGTATTATTTTATTTTAATTTTTAATATAAAGTGAGGGGAATATATGTAGCTCATCAGTAAATTTTAAAGCTCTAAAAAATAAATGGAATTTATGATTAGTTTTATTACCCCATCCCGTTTCCGAAAAATTTCAGAATAAACTTTTTATAGTTTGGTTAGATCCCCCAAATGTGGCAACACGTCCCGTCTAAAATCCGGTATCCTGTTCATAAGGTTTGGTTTTTCAGGCGGCTACGCTTCGAATGTGCTATGGGCCTATTTAGCTAATTTATTTAAAATACCTGAATAAATAAAAAATTAAATGAAACCGAATTGGTATCGTAGCTTGTGGCTGAATGTGGCTTACGGATTCCCACTCTCTCAAACTATAATCCCCTGATTTTGGTACATAATAACGCCGCCAGGGTCTTGCTTTTGATCCCCTATTTCCGTGCAAGCAATGAGCAGAAACCCAGCAAGGAAAAGAATTCGGACAATCGTGACGGACCAAGTCGGTTTTCTTGTGCGACGTTCCCCTGATGTCTCCATGGCTTGGAAAGTAGAGTTCGTGGGTTCGATTCCCTTCCAAATAGTGTGGTTTAGGCGCGAAATGTTCGAGGTTTAGGCGCGGAGTGACTTCCTTGGGTGAATTTACCTCCGGCAGAAATATCAGATGTTCCAGACGCTATCGAATGCACAAGGCACGTCAAACAAGGAGTCAAAAGTCGTCTCAACTATAAGATTTAGGTATACTATTACACCTGTACTGAAAATCACTATTGTATCGTTTGGATAGGAAATTGTATTGTTTAGGTACAGTTCACGCTAAGATCACTCTTTTGGTAACACTCAAGGATCGTTTATCTCACTCCACGATCGTTTAGGTAACACGAACACACGTTGAGTGAACCTAATTTCGTTTTCTGTTCACGAGCATTAAGCATACCGCTTCATTGTATAGACACAGGTGCAAAATTCCCCCATTTATTGGAAACTCAACGAGTGGTTGGAGTAATTAAATTGCATTGACATCACTGGTATGGCAGTTTTTTTTTATTATTATTTCTTTTTTTATGCAATAGAAAACGTAAAAAAGAGGTTTGATACAGTTAACTCTAACCGGAGGTCTTCAGGTTTTATCGTTCTGACATCAAAAAGATGAGGAGAGGATAACAGAAAGCCAGCCGTTCCGTTAGAGAACTTCTGTTTGGGGTGAAGTCCGCACCGGGCGGAAATCGAACCTGCAACCTTGCGTTTACTAGGCAGCGTCCTAGGTTGCACGCTGTCAAAAATGTTAAAATTGACTCTTCATTTTACCCTTCTCTCTGTGTGTGTGTTGACTTTGAATCTGAGCAGAATTCATTTTGGAAATTTAG
>NW_007381948.1:0-511 GCF_000475195.1 Diaphorina citri | reverse complement strand
ATTTTTTTTACTTTCTATTACCCTTACGTATAGGGAACCTATACAAGGTAATGAGAAAGTATTGCAATCGGTCCAAAATTTTTTTTAATAGTTTGAAATTTTGATGTTGAAATTTAATATTCTTCCAGGGGTCATGAATGGTTTGGGATCCCCTGATAAATATGTTGTAGGTACCTCTATGTACCGAGCGCTAGCGTACAGCACTATGTAGGTATGTACTAGGGAATGTATGATATATTGGAGAGGTATTTTTTGAAATATTCAGTCTTTTTTTTTACGTCAATATTTCATACCGGGGGGAAAAAACAGGATATTTTGAAAAACTCATCTCGGGGTACTCTGTATCTTATTTATTCGATCTTGTTAATAAAGTATTAATTTCCAAAATCTAGAATATCTAGAATTCTAGATTATTAGGTATTATTTTTAGATACTTTTTAAGAATTCTACTTTCAACTTTTTCATTTTTATTTTCTATTTTTTTTTTTTTTTTTTTTTTTTTTTTTTTCCT
>NW_007381947.1:0-9762 GCF_000475195.1 Diaphorina citri | reverse complement strand
CAGTACTGTCTCTCTCTCTCTCCATAACCCCTATTTTTTCATCTCCACTCTCTCTCCCTCTCTCATACTTTTTGATATGCCCGCGGTATTTTAGACAAAGTTACACAATTAGTCGAAAAAGAAGAAGAAGAAGAAGAAGAAGAAGAAAAAAATGACTCAATTTTGTAATGAGGTCATCTTTGTCACCCAATGAGAAATCCAATAACATCAACTATTCAACTAATAATGTCAAATCTTCAACTTGTAACAAAACATCCACTAAATAATCAACTGTGTCACAATCACAACTGTCACATCATCAACTAATAACAAAATATCCGGGAGGAAACCAGTTGGGTCCCAAATCCCAAAAACCTTTTTTTTTAGTACTAGTTGGGTCCCGGGTTTGAGAGGGTCTATTTTCTTTAGCTATATTGGAACCATTTTAGGGGGGGGGGAGCATCTTTAATTTCAAACATTCGAAAAATAAGGGCCACCCCACCCTAATGGTACCTATCTTGACTTAACTAAATTTTTTTAATGGTGCATTGAAAATTTTGGTGATCTAATACCTTAAGATAAAAGGTCACGGGACCTAACTGGCGTTCGTCCCAATATCCACTGTGTCAAATACCTAATATACATCTGTCATTCTGTCATTATTTTAATGCAAAAGTTTCTTCTCTAACTTCTCTTGTACTTGAAGCTCTATTGTTTTCGCAGGATATTTCTTCAGGGGTTCCCAAACTTTGTACTACGTCCCCTGGCGATATGTACTTCAGGTGAAAAGATATATTATAGGTATAGGTTTACACCAGAAAAACACCGACAACGGCTCAGGTTAGGTACATACGTTTCATCATTTCCAACATTATTATCTGAGCCATATTCCTGACTCCGGCTACGTTTGCACGTGGGACTTTTGTCCGAGAAATTTTTGGCTCAGAGATCGCCAACTTTTCTCAAGAATCTGAATGAGATCTCTTTTGTCCTAATATCCGTCAGTATTTGGCCATAAATATAGGTGAGAGAGGCGTGTCTCCTGACGTGTCTTCACGGTCCCCGAGTTTAGGAACCCCTGCTTTGCTAGATTTCATTTATCTGTGAGAAATCTTCTGATAAATTTCTAATATTGTCTATTCATGGCGTATCTCTAAAATTCTATTGACTATATCTTTTATTCCCCTGCTTATATCTTTTAGTTCATAATTCTGCAGTCTATTTTCTATTTTTGATAACGACTTCCATCTTTTTGTTGTTTCCTTTCTTTCTTCTCTTTAGACGTTAGAGGAAAGAAAATTGTATAAGTGCACACCTTTTACTCCTCGTGGTCACTCATTGGGAGTTTAATCTCACAAGGCTAAAAAGAGAGTGGAGGGGAGAGCATAGAGTATTATGCTCTCAGCTCTATGTGGTTTGAATTCGTCGCTTCCCCCTCGATCAGCTTTATGGTTTCGAGTGGATTGGAACACATCAAATGCCTTCAGGCACACTCCATTTGTCAAGGGTCCAGGCTTACCTTGCCCTTCGGATCAATTTTGAAGAAACCATTTACTGATGAAAATTTGTAATGAAACAATAATTTGAAAAACAATATCCGCGTTACCATCACCATTTTCACTCCACTCCATCTAAGAACTCCCTCGGACCTGTAAGACCACGAAGATGGAGGCAACAGGCCCCCAAAGACCTAATGGGGCTCAAAAATTGGACTGACCGTTTAGGAACTATCGCGTTATAGTAAACCACATCCCAAACAAACACAAATTTTCAGATGGACACACAAGATGTAATATTGTCGAGTTAAAAGTCAAAACCATATTAGGAGCTAAAAAAACGAATAGGAGTAGAAGGGTCGAAAATGTATAAAAATAAGAAAAGAAAACCTTTCACTCCATTTGTCAAGGGTCTAGGTTTACCTTGCCCTTGGGATCAATTTTGAAGAAACTATTTACCTACTGATGAAAATTTGTAATGAAACAATAATTTGAAAAACAATCTCCGCGTTACCATCACCATTTTCACTCCACTCCATCTAAGAACTCCCTCGGACCTGTAAGACCACGAAGATGGAGGCAACAGGCCCCCAAAGACCTGATGGGGCTCAAAAATTGAACTGACAGTTTGGGTACTATCGCGTTATAGTAAACCACATCCCAAACAAACACAATTTTTCAGATGGACACACAAGATGTAATATTGTCGAGTTAAAAGTCAAAACCATATTAGGAGCTAAAAAAACGAATAGGAGTAGAAGGGTCGAAAATGTATAAAAATAAGAAAAGAAAACCTTTTGTAAAGAATTTTCCCCTCTTTCTTTTCCTTCCCTCCTCCCTTTATCCTTTTTCCCTTCCTGTCCTCCTTTGTTAACCTCCTTTTCTTTCTCTTCCTTCCCTCGCCTACTTTTTTCTCTTCCCTCTCTCCCTTTTTATCTCTCTCTTTTTTCTCCCTCTATTTATCTTTCTTCCCTTCTCTTTCTCCATTTATCCCCTCCTCTTTGAATGTTCAATAATGGAAAATTGATTTCTGATTTTCTGTTGTGTTTGCCCTGACAATGCGTCCATTATGTGATTGCCAGTGGTGTAGGGGAAAGGTCGTCTTTTAATACTCCTTTAGTCGTCTTTTAATACTCCTTTAGTCGTCTTTTAATACTCCTTTAGTCGTCTTTTAATACTCCTTTAGTCGCCTTTTAATACTCCTTTAGTCGTCTTTTAATACTCCTTTAGTCGTCTTTTAATACTCCTTTAGTCGTCTTTTAATACTCCTTTAGTCGTCTTTTAATAAATACTCCTTTAGTCGTCTTTTAATACTCCTTTAGTCGTCTTTTAATACTCCTTTAGTCGTCTTTTAATACTCCTTTAGTCGTCTTTTAACTCCTTTAGTCGTCTTTTAATACTCCTTTAGTCAGGCGTTAATAGCACTTTAAATGCAATAGTTTTTTTTGATCACTGAAGGCAACGTTGCGCGTGGTTGGTATCCGGATGCTCGACCATCTGGACAATCACGTATTGCTGGCTTTCCCCGGCCTCTCTCGGACTGGGTGAGGTTAATATGAGTAGACGTTAGTAGTTCGTTCAGACTTAAGACCATCTGATACCGATCGAAATTTCCAAGGAAAATCTATAGAGTATAGACAAATTACTTATTCGGATGACCCAAAGGTCAGCCTAATGTTCCCCGAAGACTATCCGTGGCAGGAGTCAACAAGGCCCTAGGCTTTCGTTATAATACCTGTAACTACCCCAGTACGTAGAGTCTTCTGGTCGTTTTAGCAACTTTTGCAGCTGCCCGGCAATCAGACGGGTTCCGTATGCAGAAGCTCCGCGTTCAGTTTCCGGTAGGGTCGAAGTTTTTTTTTTAATGTTTTGTGCTTGGATAATTGAGGCAAGTTTTGTCAGGACAATTGAGTCGCTCAAAAAATGGGACCAAAAATAATACAGTCGAACCTGTTCAATCGGGAATCCAAGGGACCGGTAATTTTTTCCAAGTTTCGCAATTACAAAAGTGTTTCCCAATCACAAATGAAGGGGGCACGATTTTGTCCCAGTTTATCCAGACAGGTTCGACTGTAATAATTACAACAATAATTATAAATATGAAAAGTAGAAAGCTGTGACATTAATAACACAAAGGGAAATAAATTTAACAAACAAAACAAACATTGGTACTTTGTGATTTGTGTCCACTTTGTGCCCCCACCGAGCTCTGGTTTCAAAATGGAGGAAGAAGCAAGGGAAAGCCCTGCGGTGCACTAAAATAACGAAATTACAATTCGGGTGGGCGTGTTGTTGTTTTTTTTTTTTGTGAAGAAACCGTTGTGGAAAATAAAATTTGGTAAAAATGAGTTTTTTTTTGTAATATTAATGTTTTACAAGTCCCTTTGGAAGGGCACATTTTTTGTCTGTACTTTCCATCCACTTTTTATTTTTTACTTTCTGTTTTTACGGCTGCAATTATTACTACACCTAAAGTTGCTTTATCTCTCTCTCTCTCTCTCTCTCTCTCTCCCTCCCTTTTTCCTTCTCTCTTTTTTTCTCCCCTCCTTTTAACTCACTCTTTATTTTTCTCCTCCTTCCATCACTCTTTCTCTCTCTCCATAACCCCTATTTTTTCATCTCCACTCTCTCTCTCTCTCTCTCGCCCTCTCTCTCTCTCTCCATAACCCCTATTTTTTCATCTCCACTCTCTCTCTCTCTCTCCCTCTCTCATACTTTTTGATATGCCCGCGGTATTTTAGACAAAGTTACACAATTAGTCGAAAAAAAAAGAAAAACCAGTTTTAAAAAAAAAAAAAAAAAAAAAAAAAAAAAAAAATCAAAATCAAAATCTATATTACCTATGTACATTCTTTTTTAGAATGAGTTGATATTCTCTTTTTATTAGAAGTAAGTTTAGGATCTATTTCTATTTTTACATGGTTTTACTTAACATGAGATCTCTGTTTGTTTGTTTGTTTGTAATTTGTTTGTTTTTAGAACTGCCTAAATTTTGCTGGACTATTGTCCCTTTGACTTGTTGATGACCCCAAGTTGTTTGTTCCCTGGATCAAAGGCAGAATCGTCCCTGTCCAACTAAAGTCAACTTTTTCTTAAGCAATGTGCTGTTTCTGATTTCAGATTACTCACCCATCACAATGGCCAAGGAGCTCGGTAGATGCAGTCAGCATAAAAGTTGATAAACCGCGGCAGCAGAGAGTATAAAGCAGCAATAATGTAAGTCAGGATTTATTATTATTAATTTTTATTTTTACATTTATTTACCAAGGAGAAAGGAATCCTTCCTTTCTTGAATAATTCAATAATTTGTTGATGATTTTTCCTTGAAATTTACCTTTGACTGCGGGGTATAGTTACTACCGTCATATTACTATTCTTGGCGAAATAGTAAAAAAAAAAGTTGTACCTTTTGGAATTCATATTCTCTGGTGAGGATTTGGACTTTGAAACTTTCCCATAAACTTTGCATTTTTAATCAGCAGATGTACCTTTTGGAATTCATATTCTCTGGTGAGGATTTGGACTTTGAAACTTTCCCATAAACTTTGCATTTTTAATCAGCAGAAAAAAAGTACTCACCTATCCCTGAAAGCGTTTTTTACTTCTTTTATTATTATTTTATAAAATACGAGCTAGCAGTTTCTCCTCTTTCTCCGTTTCTCTCTCTCTCTCTCTCTTTTTCTCTCTCTTTCCCTCCCTCACTCCCCTTTCTCTCTCTCCTCTCTCTCAGACACTCTCCCTCTCTTTTTTCTGACTCCCTCTCACTCCCTCTATATTTGTCTCTTTCCTTCTTTCTCTCTCCCTCCCTCCCTCCCTCTCTCAGACTTCCTCTATTTCGCTCTCTCCCTCTCCCTCGCTTCGTCTATATTTCTCTTTCTCTCTCCCTCACCCTCTCTCACTCCCCTTTCCTCTCTCCCTCCCTCCCTCCCTCTCTCAGACTTCCTCTATTTCGCTCTCTCCCTCTCCCTCGCTTCGTCTATATTTCTCTTTCTCTCTATCCTCTCTTTCTTTCTCTCCCTCACCCTCTCTCACTCCCCTTTCTCTCTCTCGCTAGCTTCCCAAGTATACATTTATTATTATCATTTTACTTAACATAAACGCTCGTAAATTATCCACCATATTCTCAGCATAAAAGGTTCTCCTTATCAGTTCACTTGGTAATAAGTTACTCCAGGGACCGACTGGGGCCTCAGTGGTAGACTTGTAATCCAGGGGGCTGGGGTTCGAGCCCAGCCCAGTATCAATGAAAGAAAGGGAGGGAGAGAGAGATACATGAATCCAAAGAGTTGAAGGAGGAAGATATTCATGGTAGAATTCTGAATGAACTTAACGCATGGAAGAGAGTTTACTTAACATAAACGCTCGTAAATTATCCACCATATTCTCAGCATAAAAGGTTCTCCTTATCAGTTCACTTGGTAATAAGTTACTCTAGGGACCGACTGGGGGCTCAGTGGTAGACTTGTAATCCAGGGGGCTGGGGTTCGAGCCCAGCCCAGTATCAATGAAAGAAAGAAAGGGAGGGAGAGAGAGATACATGAATCCAAAGAGTTGAAGGAGGAAGATATTAATGGTAGAATTCTGAATGAATTTAACGCATGGAAGAGAGAGAGATTTAAAGATGTTTCACAGAGGGACCTGTTTCTGCTAAGGTCTTACCATCCCGAAAGCGAATATAGGGAGACATGATAGGAGAAAGCCGTTATTTGTTTCGACTTTCGAATGAAATCCCCCCCCCCTTGTACCTAAATGCTAAGTCTCGGGCGGGATGGATTCCCACTTAGGGAGAATAAACAGATAATGTTCTTTCTCCTATCCTGTCCAACTTTCTTCGATTTCGGAACGATAAGATCTCCGTTTTTACACCCACTTTTTTTTAACTTAGGGAGAATAAACAGATAATGTTCTTTCTCCTATCCTGTCCAACTTTCTTCGATTTCGGAACGATAAGATCTCCGTTTTTACACTTCCCTCTATCAACTAATGAGGTAAAGGGACTTCTATTAAACATATACAAAAAGCCCACTCAGAGGCTTTGGGGCAAACAGCCCTAGAGGATGGGTTAAGCTTCTACGAAAGGGACTTCTGAGTCAATCATATTTGAGGAGCATTATAAAGATCGTTACCAACCGTAAAATACATAAGTACCAATCGACTTTTAATACTCCTTTAGTCGTCTTTTAATACTCCTTTAGTCGTCTTTTAATACTCCTTTAGTCGTCTTTTAATACTCCTTTAGTCAGGCGTTAATAGCACTTTAAATGCAATAGTTTTTTTTTTTTTTTTTGATCACTCAAGGCAACGTTGCGCGTGGTTGGTATCCGGATGGTTGACCATGTGGGCAACTGGGCAATCACGTATTGCTGGCTTTCCCCGGCCCCTCTCGGACTTGGTGGGGTTAATATGAGTGGACGTTAGTAGTTTGTTCGGACTTAAGACCATCTGATATCGATCGAAATTTCCAAGGAAAATCTATAGAGTATAGACAAATTCTGATCTCATAGAAAACGTTTCTAAAAAATTGATAATTGTTCGGACATTCGCCACTGATTCTGATCCAAGATGCAAGGTTTTGTTTCTAAGAATCCTATCAATAGATTACATTTTAAAACTCTCTTCATATTTAAATGCAATACATTCAATTTCTTAAAAGGGGTCAAGATCGCGCAGAGATTTGCTTATGAAAATTTCTCAGAAGCGAATGATTTCATAGCATGTTGAATAAAAATGATGAAAAATTCATAATTCATATAAAATAGGTAAATAATGAAGATTTAAATTTAAGTTCAGTGAAGTGCGAAGTTGCCTTTTGGAACAGAACGTTTATGTTCTCAAGCCATAAACTCGCTTTTCAGGAAGTTTGTCCTTGCCACTCCCCAGAAATCAAGATCCATTTTTAGAAAGAAAAAAAAAATCAAAATCTACATTCTTTTTTAGAATGAGTTGATATTCTCTTCTTAGAAGTACGTTTTGGATCTATTTCTATTTTTAGAACTGTCTCTGTATAGCAAATAAATTTGTGTTTAAAATTCTAAATGTTGCTGGACTATTGTCCCTTTGACTTGTTGATGACCCCAAGTTGTTTGTTCCCTGGATCAAAGGAAGAATCGTTCCTGTCCAACTAAAGTCAACTTTTTCTTAAGCAATGTGCTGTTTCTGATTTCAGATTACTCACCCATCACAATGGCCAAGGAGCTCGGTAGATGCAGTCAGCATAAAAGTTGATAAACCGCGGCAGCAGAGAGTTTAAAGCAGCAATAATGTAAGTCAGGATTTATTATTATTAATTTTTATTTTTACATTTATTTACCAAGGAGAAAAGAATCCTTCCTTTCTTGAATAATTCAATAATTTGTTGATGATTTTTCCTTGAAATTTACCTTTGACTGCGGGGTATAGTTACTACCGTCATATTACTATTCTTGGCGAAATAGTAAAAAAAAAAGTTGTACCTTTTGGAATTCATATTCTCTGGTGAGGATTTGGACTTTGAAACTTTCCCATAAACTTTGCATTTTTAATCAGCAGAAAAAAAAGTAACTCACCTATCCCTGAAAGCGGTTTTTTACTTCTTTTATTATTATTTTATAAAATACGAGCTAGCAGTTTCTGCAGTTTTTTCCTTTTCTCCGTTTCTCTCTCTCTCTCCTCTCTCTCTCTCTCCTCTCTCTCTCTCTCTTTCTTTTTCTCTATCCCTCTCTCCCTCTCTCAGACTGCTCCTCTATTTCTTTCTCCCTTCCTCTCTTCTCTCTCTTCCTCTCATCCTCTTAATCTGCTCCGCATCTCCTCTCTCTCTTTTTCCCTTCCCCTCTCATTTCACTCTCTTCCCTCCCCTCACCCTCTTCTCTCTCTCCGGACACTCTCCCTCTCTTTTTTTCTGACCTCCTCACACTCCCTCTATATTCTCTCCTTTCCTTCTTTCTCTCTCCCTCATCTCTCCGACGTCCCTCTCTCAGACTTCCCTCTATTTCGCTCTCTCCCTCTCTCCGCTCTCGCTTCACTCGTCTATATTATCTCTGTCTCTCTATCCTCTCTTTCTCTCTGCTCACCTCACCCTCTCCTCACTCCCGTTTTCTCTGCTCTCGCTAGCTTCCCAAGTATACATTTATTATTATCATTTTACTTAACATAAACGCTCGTAAATTTATCCACCATATTCTCAGCATAAAAGGTTCTCCTTATCAGTTCACGTTGGTTAATAAGTTACTCCAGGGACCGGACTGGGCCGCCTCCAGTGGTAGACTTGTAATCCACGGGGGCTGGGGTTCGAGCCCAGCCCAGTATCAATGAAAGAGAAGGGAGGGAGAGAGAGATACATGAATCCAAATAGTTGAAGGAGGAAGATATTCAATCGGTAGAACTCTGCATGAACTGGAACGCATGAAGAGAGAGAGAGAGGCTTAAGGCTAATGACGGTAAACACATACACAAAAACTCAAGCTTAGGTGTAGGGGCCCAAACAGAGCCCTAGACGATGGGTTAAGCTTCTACGAAAGGACTCTGAGTCAATTCCTATTTGAGGAGCAATATAAAGATGGTTACCAACCGTAAAATAAGTACCCAATCGACCTCTAATGAACTCAGAAATAAACTTGTCATTCCCTGAATGCCTCTTGCCAGTATTGATATTATGTCTACCTTATTAAATTGCCAATTAAATAAATTACCTACTTACACAAAAGAAGAACTTCTGCTATACTTGAAAAAAAAAAAAAAATAGTAAAAAAAAGAGAGGGAGAAAAATATATACTAATAATAATAATGAAACTTTTTAGTAAATAAATATAAGACTACATTTTTTGTATACCATGTATTTTTTTTTATTCCCTCCCTACCTACATTCCCTTCCTGATGTCTTTCTTCCTCTATCGTCTGCTCCCCCCTTTCTCTTTTCGTTCTCTCTTTCTTTCTCCCTTTCTCTATTTCCCCCCCTCTTTTTCTCTTCTTTTTTTCCCTCTCTCTCTTAATGACTCTTTTTTTCTTTTTCCTCTCTCCCTCTCTTTCTTACTTCCTTTTCCTTCTTTCTCTCCCCCGCCCTCTCTCTCTTTCTCAATTTCTTTTCCTCTGTCCTCCTTTGTTAACCTCCTTTTCTTTCTCTTCCTTCCCTCGCCTACTTTTTTCTCTTCCCTCTCTCCCTTTTTATCTCTCTCTTTCTTCTCCCTCTATTTATCTTTCTTCCCTTCTCTTTCTCCATTTCTCCCCTCCCCTCTGAATGTTCAATAATGGAAAATTGATTTCTGATTTTCTGTTGTGTTTGCCCTGACAATGCGTCCATTATGTGATTGCC
>NW_007381946.1:0-10186 GCF_000475195.1 Diaphorina citri | reverse complement strand
TCCTCTACATACATACTGTCTATATGATGCACTCACTTCTAATACAGGAGTGTATGCATTGTGAACTAGATGATGATGATGTGTTACACGCTGTATCTTCATTCCTAGGAGGCTGTGCTGCTCAGGAAGTGATCAAAATTAAGACAACATCATCGCAAAATATTGGGACGCGAGGAGGAAAATGACCTGATAGTCAATTCCCAGCATTTGATACCAACCAACCAACATATTTCTAGTGAATGAGCATTCGCTAGAAATATGTAAAGAGAGAGTCAGAAATATGTAAACGCCGACCCCAAATAGAATTGGGATAAGGTGGAGTAAAAGAAGAAGTGAATGAGCATTCGCTCAGTATTCTTGGTCTGCTTGGGCGAGATGCATGAAAGTTTGATAAGGGTTTAACGTCACTGTATAATAGAGGTGGCAAAGATCGGTTCACTTTAGGGAATAAGTTCCAACTGTTCAGTTCAGTTCATTGAACTGTTCCCAATATAGGTAACTGTATCTTCATTCCTAGGAGGCTGTGCTGCTCAGGAAGTGATCAAAATCCTCACTCGTCAATACACTCCTCTACATACATACTGTCTGTATGATGCACTCACTTCTAATACAGGAGTGTATGCATTGTGAACCAGATGATGATGTGTTACACGCTGTATCTTCATTCCTTCTTAGCTCATTGGCCAATGGCCAATAGACATGTGTAATATTGTGTAAGGAGTGAGTGAGTAAGTGAGTCACTAAAAAGAACTACTCTTTTCAGTGAACTACTCAGTAATTGAGTTAGATCCTAAAACATGTAACTAACTCCTCATCTGACTCATTCACGGAGTAGTTAACTGAAAAGAGTAGGTAGGTTCTTCTTTTTTTTTTGACTCTCTCTTTACATATTTCGGGGGGGGGGGGTGAGATCTCCACGATAAGTACAAGTTGATCGAATTGAACTTACCGTTCAGAAAGAACAGTTCAGTTCAGGAACGAACTTCTTCAATGAACAAGTTCCTACAGTTCGTTCGTTCGTTCTTTTCCCATCTCTACTGTATATCTGCTAAGATTTTAGTGACGAGGGTTTCACCCTTCATTCGGTGACAAGCTACCCGTCTCACAATAACCTCACCCAGTGTGAGTAGGGCCGGAAAAAAACTAACAGCACTCGATTGCCAATATGTTTACCTATCCGGATATCAACCACGCGCAACATTGCTTAACTCCACTGTTTAATATAAATCTGTAAACTCGAAGTTTATTATTAAAAAATGTACAAATCAATACCTACATTCGTGTAGATTTAATCAATTTCTTATTTTTTTACTCCTTCTTCTTTTGAGTAAGGATAAATTTAGGAATTTCATCGTTGTCTATTTCATGACTAGGTGGACTCGAACCACCAACCTCCGGAATCGTGGTCCACCGTGTTAACCACGACACCTCTGAGGTTATATTTGGTTTATTTATCTTTGTATATCATATGTCATATGTTTGTATTAATAAAGTAATGCGCCTCCTAGGGGAATAAATGGGGTTTACATACTTATATTATGAATAATAAGAACGGATTTTTACACCTTTATAAAACAAGCACGAAAAATGAAATGGAGAAGGAAGAAAGATGTGGAGGAGAGAGAGATTAGGAAGAGAAAGTGAGATAGGGTTTCTGAGGAACAGAAGGAGAAAGAGAGAGCTACGGAGGAAGGGGAAGAAAATGAGAGAGAGAGAGGAAGAGAGGAAAAGAGAGAAAGGGAGAGGAGGATAAAAAGAGAGAGGGGAAGAAAGTTAGAGAGACGAACAAATAGGGAGAGGGGAATAGAGAAAGATGATTAGATCAGTTGCGCTTACTTGGGTGAAGTTTCAAAGTCATAGAGCAGGAAAAATGAGGACCAACGGAATTTTTCTTAGTGATGGGCCGAGTGAATGATTTTACTCGAATGGACTCGAGTTTGACTTCACTCGAGTGCACTCGATTATTATTTTGTTCCACTCGAGTGGAAAAACTATTCATTGGGTTCTCTGACCCGAGTTCACTCGCGCACTCGCCACATATTATTGCAACATACAGTTTCTATTCGAGTACAAATCTATTCGTCAGAAAAACTATTCGTTTGAACGAGTTGAATGATTCACTACCCCCCTCTCCCCTCTTACTAGATGATGATGCAAGAAAGAGAACTGAAGAGGGGGAGGGGTATAGTGGTATACCCGTATGCCGAGAGTTTCCAAACGAAAACCCGAATATCAGCGACTCGCTCGCCTACTCGACTCGCGAGTGAGAAATCGGCACGGTGTAATTTCCAGGAAGAAATATTCAACTCGATTAATTTCCACTCGAGTTACAACTCGAATTGGAAAATAATCGAGTAGAAAATAATCGAGTTGAAAAATCTCACTCGAGTCCCATCACTAGAGCCCGCCATTCATATTGACGCCGTTGATACCATTGATTGTCCTCGCTAAGGGCAGAAGTACTTGACAAAAAGGGCAGAAGAGTGCCTTCATAAGTACGCTAGATGATGATGATGCAAGAAAGAGAACTGAAGAGGGGGAGGGGTATAGTGGTATACCCGTATGCCGAGAGTTTCCGAACGAAAACCCGAATATCAGCGACTCGCTCGCCTACTCGACTCTCGAGTGAGAAATCGGCACGGTGTAATTTCCAGGAATAAATATTCAACTCGATTAATTTCCACTCGAGTTACAACTCGAGTTGGAAAATAATCGAGTAGAAAATAATCGAGTTGAAAAATCTCACTCGAGTCCCATCACTAATTTTTCTTTTTCTTCTCCTTCTAGATCCCGACATAAATCGATTAAAAAAATGCCGGTAAATCGTGAACTTTGACGTCACGGCATACGCTCCCGTAGGCGATGACGTCACATCAAATGTCCCGAGCATAGCTCCCTCGTAGGCGACACATTAATGTGTTTGTGCGCATACGTTTCTGCGCAGTTCTTTCTGCTCCTCCGCTAGCGCGCTTGCATAATGCATAGTGACGCTACCTAACGGACGAAAAAAACAACTGCGTAAAGTCTGACGTCACACATATTTGAACTCTTTCATTAGAATAGAAAATAAAAATTGAATTTTCGACCTTTTACAGTTATTTTTTCGAAGTTTTGACCTCAGATTTGGATTTTTCCCAACTTTTTACATAGGAATCGACCATTTTTATATTTTTTACCCATTTGCAACTGCTCCATTATGGTATCACCACAGGGGAGTAAAAGAGAGAGAAAAATGAAATAGAGAGAGAGAGAGAGAGAGAGAGAGAGGAAGAGGAGGATAAAAAGTGATAGGGAAAGGGAGAGAAGGAGAAATAGACAAACGAAGAGGGAATGAGAGAGAGAGAGAGAGAGAGAGAGAGAGAGGGGAATAGTGGAAGAGGGAGAGAGACAGGAATCATGGTATCACCTATTAACATTTACATAATGATTATGAGATTATAAAGTTCAAGGTTTTAAAGCTAAATTTTCCCTTCTGTTTTATATGTTACATCCTTCCGTACCCCCAATATTGTCTGTACAACAACCTCAGTGGTGTAGTGGTTAACGTGGTGTACTGTGGATCTGGAGGTTGGTGGTTCGAGTCCAATTCAAGTCGTAAATTGAAATGTGGTGTATTAATAGGAGAACGATATTTGTGACACAAGCAATTGAATTAAAACAGTCAGAATAAATTCCTTTTTTCCCCCCCAAAGTTTAAAATTGTTTCATTTTCTCACATCCCAGAAAAATAAGTAGGTAGGTATGTAGGTAGGTATTCCTGAGGTGGTAATGGTGGTATAAACTTGTTAAACTTTGCTATAAAAGAATTTACCAATGGTGAATTTTCGACCTTTTACAGTTATTTTTTCGAAGTTTTGACCTCAGATTTGGATTTTTCCCAACTTTTTACATAGGAATCGACCATTTTTATATTTTTTACCCATTTGCAACTGCTCCATTATGGTATCACCACAGGGGAGTAAAAGAGAGAGAAAAATGAAATAGAGAGAGAGAGAGAGAGAGAGAGAGAGGAAGAGGAGGATAAAAAGTGATAGGGAAAGGGAGAGAAGGAGAAATAGACAAACGAAGAGGGAATGAGAGAGAGAGAGAGAGAGAGAGAGAGAGAGGGGAATAGTGGGTTAGATTCTAACTCACTCTTCAGGTCTCTCTAGCTTTAGGAATAGGGAGTTGAATAATCTGACTAATTGACCGAATAGTCCACTGCAAAAAGAGTAGGTACTTCTTTTAACTAACTCACTCTACACATCTCCAACTCACCTGCCACGGACCAATGAGCGTGCAGCTTCTCCTCGTCCCTACTCGTCCGGTGTGGATGTGTCGCTATAAACTGGACGTGTTTCCGCGGTCCCGAGTTCTTCCTCGTCCCTCCTCCCTCGTCCGGACTCCTAGGAGGTGACACGTGATAGGTGACGTTGCGTTTGGTACTCAGGACGGAGGTGGCCGTGGCGGTGGCCTGAATTGCGGCCATGTGCTGCATTGCGGCCAGCTGCGGAACAGAAAAAAAACTAATAGATTCTGACGTGACTTTGTGAAGATTCATCTTGAAAAGAAGAACACCAGTAACTTATACCAGCTGCGGAACAGAAAGAGAGGTTGAAATGATGAGTATTGTGGCCTTTGACATCTAAGGGTCAATATTCTAGACTTATAGAAAGTGACCCTTCTATAGGAAACCTCCTCCACTCGCTATGTAAACCGTGGCCCCTTCTTTAATAAACCTTCTCAACTCAACTCAATATTATACAATATTACGAACGTCTTGATCACTACACCACCGAGGCAGGTAATTGTTGTTATTGTTTACAAATGTCTAGAATTTTAGATGTTACCTACATATTTAAATAGATCAACTTTTATTATGTTTGTTCGTCTCTGCCTAAGTAAGAACTAATAACATGCGTTGAACATTAAAACTTCATTCGCGGGGTACGAAATTTCAAAAGAGAGTTCACTCTTAACTTTTACATACGTAATCAGAGTAATTAAAACTCTCACAGTAATTAAAATTCTACAGGTAAAAGTAATTAAAAAACTCGCGAAACTCGTGGCGCAGACAGCGAATTGAAAGTTCACAATAAATCAAAGTAATTTTCTCCTTTTTTTTCCCCCGCGAAAAGCTCTTCGTTCTAATTGAAATTGTTTGCAAATTTCACCTTAGAATAAGCATAGATAGGAGAATGGATAAAATGTATATTGTAAATTTAAAAAATAAATAAAGTCATATTCAAAAATCAAAAAAAAATCAAAAATCAAATCAAAGTAATTTTCTCCTTTTTTTCCCCCCGCGAAAAGCTCTTCGTTCTAATTGACATTGTTTGCAAATTTCCTCACCAAGTTCAATATTTTCTCATTCAAAGTCTGCTTGGAAAGAGTTTTCATCCAAAAGTTTGAAGCTTTGTCGAACTCGAGTTTCATTATTCTAAATAATGAGCCTTTACTCGAAATGCGGAGACATTATAAGTTTTCTTACCGACAATATAACTTCGGGATGGTTTAGTTACTTAAGTCGAATACTCAGATTAGGAGCTCAGGACTCTTAGGAAGTTACGAAAATTTCCGTGGCGAATAAATTCGAGTTCTAATGTTGATGCCTAGTTATGTAGCTTTGAGGGTAGTAATGGTAAAAATTATAAATAAATGAAAGAACTGCGCAGAAATGTATGCGCACAAACACATTAATGCGTTGCCTGCGAGGGAGCTTTGCTCGGGACATTTGATTGACGATGCCGTGACGTCAAAGTTCACGATTTACCGGCATTTTTTTAATCGATTTATCTCGGGATCTAGAAGTCGTAGAAGAAAAAGAAAAATTCCGTTGGTCCTCATTTTTCCTGCTCTATGACTTTGAAACATCACCCAAGTAAGCGCAACTGATCTATTGCTAGGTCATGAGTTCGATTCCAGCCTGGGACGGACTTTATCCTAAACAGATAAGGTTCGTTCTTGGAACGGCTGGCTTTCTCCTATCCTGTCCGCCTTCTCTCTTCGATTTCGGGACGATGGAACTCCGTTGTTAAAGTTTCCTCTATCAAACACTTGTTCCATCCTCGCTTTTAGTTTTGTATTTCTATTGAGTTTTAGTGTCACGTGATGTACCTACCTAGAAACAGATGTACAGAAATTTATCCTCCCTTGGGAAATGGACAGAAAGCAGCCAGACTGAGACAGGGAGAAAGAGGGAGAGAGAGAGAGAGAAAGAGAGAGAGAGAAAGAGAGAGAGTGAGAGAGAGAGAGAGAGAGAGAGAGGGAGAGGGAGAGAGACCTGGGATTCTGGGAATATTAGAAGAGGAAAACAAATTGTTCAATTTATCACTTCACAAAAGGAGGAAGAAGAGAGAGAAAGAGAGAGAGAGAAAGGGAGAGAGAGAGAGAGAGGGAGTCTAATTATACCTTATGGGGAAATATTTGGGTGGAACATAGATGTTAAGCTCCACTCATCATGGTGTCCATCTGGACGGACCATTTATGGTTGGTGGCGAAAACCTATCTGCATCCCTAGTTAGCTTGGTTGGTGGCGCGTCCGCCTGATTGATTCAAGAAAGAAGAAAAAAATAGAAAGTAAAAATGATAGGTAGCAATAAAATTAATGATAATAAAAACCAATTGTACGTATTACAAAGTAGGCAAGTATCCAAATTGACCTGCTATGATAGAAATCTAGATACATGTACATAATTATGTAGGTAATAGGTATTTAGGAAAACATAAATTATATACATTCTGTACAAAAGAAGTGTCAAAGACATTGTAAAATTAGTCAAATTTATTTTTCGAAAACCTCTCTGCATCCCTTTCATCTCTTCATCCCTGTAACTATACCTAACCTATATTGACTTCGTTTCATATTCACAGACATTACCATTGTATCTCTTTTTGTTTGATTGAGGTTTAACGCCAGCCAGCCTAGTTAGCTTGGTTGGTGGCGCGTCCGCCTGATTGATTCAAGAAAGAAGAAAAAAATAGAAAGTAAAAATGATAGGTAGCAATAAAATTAATGATAATAAAAACCAATTGTACGTATTACAAAGTAGGCAAGTATCCAAATTGACCTGCTATGATAGAAATCTAGATACATGTACATAATTATGTAGGTAATAGGTATTTAGGAAAACATAAATTATATACATTCTGTACAAAAGAAGTGTCAAAGACATTGTAAAATTAGTCAAATTTATTTTTCGAAAACCTCTCTGCATCCCTTTCATCTCTTCATCCCTGTAACTATACCTAACCTATATTGACTTCGTTTCATATTCACAGACATTACCATTGTATCTCTTTTTGTTTGATTGAGGTTTAACGCCAGCCAGCCTAGTTAGCTTGGTTGGTGGCGCGTCCGCCTGATTGATTCAAGAAAGAAGAAAAAAATAGAAAGTAAAAATGATAGGTAGCAATAAAATTAATGATAATAAAAACCAATTGTACGTATTACAAAGTAGGCAAGTATCCAAATTGACCTGCTATGATAGAAATCTAGATACATGTACATAATTATGTAGGTAATAGGTATTTAGGAAAACATAAATTATATACATTCTGTACAAAAGAAGTGTCAAAGACATTGTAAAATTAGTCAAATTTATTTTTCGAAAACCTCTCTGCATCCCTTTCATCTCTTCATCCCTGTAACTATACCTAACCTATATTGACTTCGTTTCATATTCACAGACATTACCATTGTATCTCTTTTTGTTTGATTGAGGTTTAACGCCAGCCAGCCTAGTTAGCTTGGTTGGTGGCGCGTCCGCCTGATTGATTCAAGAAAGAAGAAAAAAATAGAAAGTAAAAATGATAGGTAGCAATAAAATTAATGATAATAAAAACCAATTGTACGTATTACAAAGTAGGCAAGTATCCAAATTGACCTGCTATGATAGAAATCTAGATACATGTACATAATTATGTAGGTAATAGGTATTTAGGAAAACATAAATTATATACATTCTGTACAAAAGAAGTGTCAAAGACATTGTAAAATTAGTCAAATTTATTTTTCGAAAACCTCTCTGCATCCCTTTCATCTCTTCATCCCTGTAACTATACCTAACCTATATTGACTTCGTTTCATATTCACAGACATTACCATTGTATCTCTTTTTGTTTGATTGAGGTTTAACGCCAGCCAGCCTAGTTAGCTTGGTTGGTGGCGCGTCCGCCTGATTGATTCAAGAAAGAAGAAAAAAATAGAAAGTAAAAATGATAGGTAGCAATAAAATTAATGATAATAAAAACCAATTGTACGTATTGCTAAAACTAGGCTGACTGCCAAATCAAATTCAAAATAATCAGGTTTTCACGCTTACTGTGATAAAAGACAAGTTAACACCATTAGAGATTAGAAAATATTATTAGAATTAGAATAGATTCACCCTTCCTCCCTCTGTTTGGTCATACTCGCATTAGAATAAAAATCAGCACTATTAGAAAATTAGAATAATCACTCCTTCGGAGCAACGAACGAGGAATCACTATGACAAATGAAAAGAAATGGGGTCAATTCACCCAGTAACTATTCTCTATAACTATAACTATAGTCTATCTGCATCTCTTAACGACCAGGCAGAGGGTTGCCATTCCAATGCTAATTCCAGTTCTAAATTACCCCCGTGGCAGTCTAAATTGCCCTCGGAACAGCGATGGCAGTCTTAATCTGTTCTTATCTTTCCGCTTTTTGTATTTTATTGGCGCCCCAGGTTGACAGTGCAGTTTTCTGATATACAGGGTGCGCGGAAAATCTCTGACGCTGTCGAGAAGAAATGAGTTTTCCTTCTCTCTCGGGACGATAACACCTTCGCTGCTACAGTTCCCTCTATGAAACCACCTAATAAAAGGTTCTATCTTTATATTTCAGCTAAATTGTCCTTTTTCACTAATTGTTGTTTTTGTAATGTTTGTGATTTGTAAAAAGGGCTTGTCCCGTAAATATATTATTATTATTATTATTAAGAATGCACTATTAATTTTTCGACAAAGTCCCAACTTTGAGTCGGGTTGTCCACAATAGGAAGCTATTCACTATGAAAAAACTGTGGCAGCGGAGATCTTATCGTTCCGAGAGAGAAGGATGACAAGATAGGAGAAACCCAGCCTTTGATTCCTAATTTCCTAATCAAAATGGTTCCAAAACTAAAACTGAGCTTATGCTATCCAATGTCTTCTTTCACACCCTGTCAATGTTTTTTGTCGGGGAAAAAGATTGCAAATTGTAACATTTTTTATTGCTATCTCAGGGTAAAGGATACTGCTAGTAATGCTACTCGTAGTCACTCGAGTTACAACTCGAGTTGGAAAATAATCGAGTAGAAAATAATCGAGTTGAAAAATCTCACTCGAGTCCCATCACTAATTTTTCTTTTTCTTCTCCTTCTAGATCCCGACATAAATCGATTTAATGCCGGTAAATCGTGAACTTTGACGTCACGGCATACGCTCCCGTAGGCGATGACGTCACATCAAATGTCCCGAGCATAGCTCCCTCGTAGGCGACACATTAATGTGTTTGTGCGCATACGTTTCTGCGCAGTTCTTTCTGCTCCTCCGCTAGCGCGCTTGCATAGAAAGAGGGTCGTTCCATTTTATTCATAGGTCGCAAGGTATACAATATCATAATGTACTTTAAGGTACGTATTACACATCCTATTATCTGATTCTGTTTGTCAGTGCTGTAAGCTGTAGCTAGTCGTACCTATTATCTGTTTATATCAGTGCTGTAGGCTGTAGCTAGTCGTATTATCTGTTTATAATACTATCAACCTGATGTAGCTAATACAGATGGACTTCATCGTCCCGAAATCCAAGAGAGAAGGAACACAGGATAGGAGAAAGCCAGCCGTTCCGAGAACGAACCTTATCTGTTTAGGATAAAGTTTATAGTTCAACTACAAGTAGGTATGTACCGCACTCCAAGAAACGCTACGCTAGGTTGCGGGTTCGATTCCCTCCCGGGGCAGATTTTATCCCAAACAGACGATGTTCGTTCTTGGAACGACTGGCTTTCTCCCATCCCACCTTTCTTCTCTCTTCGATCTCGGGACGATAAGACCATAGCAGTTATAGTTCCCTCTGTCAAACCTCTAAAAAAAAAAAACAAGTCAATGAGTTAGATTCTAACTCACTCTTCAGGTCTCTCTAGCTTTAGGAATAGGGAGTTGAATAATCTGACTAATTGACCGAATAGTCCACTGCA
>NW_007381945.1:0-10188 GCF_000475195.1 Diaphorina citri | reverse complement strand
ACATCGTACTACATGGAGAAGATTTCCACCCAAGATTATGAATCCTAGATATGCCTTGCCTTTATATCATGTACTCTGCTTGTTTCTGTTTAAATTATTGCATTAAATGAATAATCAATCTTAGCGTAGAGTTGGAATTATTAGAGTTCTCATATTAAACATGGTCTATGCTGGTGGTATCCTTGTCTTGTTCAGCCTTCAATGTACGTTCAGCAGGGCTGGCTGGACTTATCCATTCACATTATTTAACAAATTCTTACTACATCAGGTTAGGTTACGGATCCCAATAGTTATGAGACCACAGTTATCAACAAAATAATACATCTTGATGGAAGACTCAGTAATTTTGTGAAGTTCCATACGCATAATTGTAAAAGAAATAACTTGGTTATTTCTCTTACAATTATTAACAAAATAATATTTAACAATAATAATATCAATATTTAACAATAATATGTTAGCTTTTGGGAAATGTCTTCGAGGTAGACGAAAGTCGGGTCAAAAAAGGTAAAAAGAAATAATCTTTGTTTTAATTTATAATGTTTGTATCTACCCGTCTCAACTGTGAAGTTTGTGTTACCTTATAGAGGTGTAGTTTTGGTGGAAAACCTGCTCCTAATTATTTTGGCCTATGAGGTTGAGTCCAACCCGAAATACGTGATGTCCCAGACAGTCACCCGTTTGGATACCAAACACGCACAACGTTGCATAACTTAAGTAGTCTCTTGGTAACTGGTGCATCCAATGCACTATAGCCCCTGGCAAAGGGGTCATATAATTCTGCTGAAGAACATGGGACATGATATCATGGGTTAATATTGATGGATTCCAATTCAGGAATACAGTTTATGACTGTTTCCCGGTGGATCTACTCAACTAAAAGTTTAGAACAGTATAAACAACCCTATTAGTACTTCAATTCTATCAGTGCATCATACAAAAGTAACAAATCACGCCTAATCCATAATCCAGCCCTGCATTTCTAACAAGCAAGAGCAGAAAAATTGTTTCTTTTCAAAAGACATTCAGCAGAGGACGCTGGTCCAGCTGAGATGTCCTTTGTTCCAGGAACAACAACCAGATATTGTACTAGGAGAATATAATCCAGACTGCAGAGATATCCTGTGTCCTAGGAACAACAACTAGATATTGTACTAGAAGAATATAATCCAGACTGCAGAGATATCCTGTGTCCTAGGAACAACAACTAGATTACTAGATATTGTACTGAAGAATATAATCCAGACTCCAGAGATATCCTGTGTCCTAGGAACAACAACTAGATATTGTACTAGAAGAATATAATCCAGACTGCAGAGATATCCTGTGTCCTAGGAACAACAACTAGATATTGTACTAGAAGAATACAATCCAGACTGCAGAGATATCCTGTGTCCTAGGAACAACAACTAGATATTGTACTAGAAGAATACAATCCAGACTGCAGAGATATCCTGTGTCCTAGGAACAACAACTAGATATTGTACTAGAAGAATACAATCCAGACTGCAGAGATATCCTGTGTCCTAGGAACAACAACTAGATATTGTACTAGAAGAATACAATCCAGACTGCAGAGATATCCTGTGTCCTAGGAACAACAACTAGATATTGTACTAGAAGAATACAATCCAGACTGCAGAGATATCCTGTGTCCTAGGAACAACAACTAGATATTGTACTAGAAGAATACAATCCAGACTGCAGAGATATCCTGTGTCCTAGGAACAACAACTAGATATTGTACTAGAAGAATACAATCCAGACTGCAGAGATATCCTGTGTCCTAGGAACAACAACTAGATATTGTACTAGAAGAATACAATCCAGACTGCAGAGATATCCTGTGTCCTAGGAACAACAACTAGATATTGTACTAGAAGAATACAATCCAGACTGCAGAGATATCCTGTGTCCTAGGAACAACAACTAGATATTGTACTAGAAGAATACAATCCAGACTGCAGAGATATCCTGTGTCCTAGGAACAACAACTAGATATTGTACTAGAAGAATACAATCCAGACTGCAGAGATATCCTGTGTCCTAGGAACAACAACTAGATATTGTACTAGAAGAATACAATCCAGACTGCAGAGATATCCTGTGTCCTAGGAACAACAACTAGATATTGTACTAGAAGAATACAATCCAGACTGCAGAGATATCCTGTGTCCTAGGAACAACAACTAGATATTGTACTAGAAGAATACAATCCAGACTGCAGAGATATCCTGTGTCCTAGGAACAACAACTAGATATTGTACTAGAAGAATACAATCCAGACTGCAGAGATATCCTGTGTCCTAGGAACAACAACTAGATATTGTACTAGAAGAATACAATCCAGACTGCAGAGATATCCTGTGTCCTAGGAACAACAACTAGATATTGTACTAGAAGAATACAATCCAGACTGCAGAGATATCCTGTGTCCTAGGAACAACAACTAGATATTGTACTAGAAGAATACAATCCAGACTGCAGAGATATCCTGTGTCCTAGGAACAACAACTAGATATTGTACTAGAAGAATACAATCCAGACTGCAGAGATATCCTGTGTCCTAGGAACAACAACTAGATATTGTACTAGAAGAATACAATCCAGACTGCAGAGATATCCTGTGTCCTAGGAACAACAACTAGATATTGTACTAGAAGAATACAATCCAGACTGCAGAGATATCCTGTGTCCTAGGAACAACAACTAGATATTGTACTAGAAGAATACAATCCAGACTGCAGAGATATCCTGTGTCCTAGGAACAACAACTAGATATTGTACTAGAAGAATACAATCCAGACTGCAGAGATATCCTGTGTCCTAGGAACAACAACTAGATATTGTACTAGAAGAATACAATCCAGACTGCAGAGATATCCTGTGTCCTAGGAACAACAACTAGATATTGTACTAGAAGAATACAATCCAGACTGCAGAGATATCCTGTGTCCTAGGAACAACAACTAGATATTGTACTAGAAGAATACAATCCAGACTGCAGAGATATCCTGTGTCCTAGGAACAACAACTAGATATTGTACTAGAAGAATACAATCCAGACTGCAGAGATATCCTGTGTCCTAGGAACAACAACTAGATATTGTACTAGAAGAATACAATCCAGACTGCAGAGATATCCTGTGTCCTAGGAACAACAACTAGATATTGTACTAGAAGAATACAATCCAGACTGCAGAGATATCCTGTGTCCTAGGAACAACAACTAGATATTGTACTAGAAGAATACAATCCAGACTGCAGAGATATCCTGTGTCCTAGGAACAACAACTAGATATTGTACTAGAAGAATACAATCCAGACTGCAGAGATATCCTGTGTCCTAGGAACAACAACTAGATATTGTACTAGAAGAATACAATCCAGACTGCAGAGATATCCTGTGTCCTAGGAACAACAACTAGATATTGTACTAGAAGAATACAATCCAGACTGCAGAGATATCCTGTGTCCTAGGAACAACAACTAGATATTGTACTAGAAGAATACAATCCAGACTGCAGAGATATCCTGTGTCCTAGGAACAACAACTAGATATTGTACTAGAAGAATACAATCCAGACTGCAGAGATATCCTGTGTCCTAGGAACAACAACTAGATATTGTACTAGAAGAATACAATCCAGACTGCAGAGATATCCTGTGTCCTAGGAACAACAACTAGATATTGTACTAGAAGAATACAATCCAGACTGCAGAGATATCCTGTGTCCTAGGAACAACAACTAGATATTGTACTAGAAGAATACAATCCAGACTGCAGAGATATCCTGTGTCCTAGGAACAACAACTAGATATTGTACTAGAAGAATACAATCCAGACTGCAGAGATATCCTGTGTCCTAGGAACAACAACTAGATATTGTACTAGAAGAATACAATCCAGACTGCAGAGATATCCTGTGTCCTAGGAACAACAACTAGATATTGTACTAGAAGAATACAATCCAGACTGCAGAGATATCCTGTGTCCTAGGAACAACAACTAGATATTGTACTAGAAGAATACAATCCAGACTGCAGAGATATCCTGTGTCCTAGGAACAACAACTAGATATTGTACTAGAAGAATACAATCCAGACTGCAGAGATATCCTGTGTCCTAGGAACAACAACTAGATATTGTACTAGAAGAATACAATCCAGACTGCAGAGATATCCTGTGTCCTAGGAACAACAACTAGATATTGTACTAGAAGAATACAATCCAGACTGCAGAGATATCCTGTGTCCTAGGAACAACAACTAGATATTGTACTAGAAGAATACAATCCAGACTGCAGAGATATCCTGTGTCCTAGGAACAACAACTAGATATTGTACTAGAAGAATACAATCCAGACTGCAGAGATATCCTGTGTCCTAGGAACAACAACTAGATATTGTACTAGAAGAATACAATCCAGACTGCAGAGATATCCTGTGTCCTAGGAACAACAACTAGATATTGTACTAGAAGAATACAATCCAGACTGCAGAGATATCCTGTGTCCTAGGAACAACAACTAGATATTGTACTAGAAGAATACAATCCAGACTGCAGAGATATCCTGTGTCCTAGGAACAACAACTAGATATTGTACTAGAAGAATACAATCCAGACTGCAGAGATATCCTGTGTCCTAGGAACAACAACTAGATATTGTACTAGAAGAATACAATCCAGACTGCAGAGATATCCTGTGTCCTAGGAACAACAACTAGATATTGTACTAGAAGAATACAATCCAGACTGCAGAGATATCCTGTGTCCTAGGAACAACAACTAGATATTGTACTAGAAGAATACAATCCAGACTGCAGAGATATCCTGTGTCCTAGGAACAACAACTAGATATTGTACTAGAAGAATACAATCCAGACTGCAGAGATATCCTGTGTCCTAGGAACAACAACTAGATATTGTACTAGAAGAATACAATCCAGACTGCAGAGATATCCTGTGTCCTAGGAACAACAACTAGATATTGTACTAGAAGAATACAATCCAGACTGCAGAGATATCCTGTGTCCTAGGAACAACAACTAGATATTGTACTAGAAGAATACAATCCAGACTGCAGAGATATCCTGTGTCCTAGGAACAACAACTAGATATTGTACTAGAAGAATACAATCCAGACTGCAGAGATATCCTGTGTCCTAGGAACAACAACTAGATATTGTACTAGAAGAATACAATCCAGACTGCAGAGATATCCTGTGTCCTAGGAACAACAACTAGATATTGTACTAGAAGAATACAATCCAGACTGCAGAGATATCCTGTGTCCTAGGAACAACAACTAGATATTGTACTAGAAGAATACAATCCAGACTGCAGAGATATCCTGTGTCCTAGGAACAACAACTAGATATTGTACTAGAAGAATACAATCCAGACTGCAGAGATATCCTGTGTCCTAGGAACAACAACTAGATATTGTACTAGAAGAATACAATCCAGACTGCAGAGATATCCTGTGTCCTAGGAACAACAACTAGATATTGTACTAGAAGAATACAATCCAGACTGCAGAGATATCCTGTGTCCTAGGAACAACAACTAGATATTGTACTAGAAGAATACAATCCAGACTGCAGAGATATCCTGTGTCCTAGGAACAACAACTAGATATTGTACTAGAAGAATACAATCCAGACTGCAGAGATATCCTGTGTCCTAGGAACAACAACTAGATATTGTACTAGAAGAATACAATCCAGACTGCAGAGATATCCTGTGTCCTAGGAACAACAACTAGATATTGTACTAGAAGAATACAATCCAGACTGCAGAGATATCCTGTGTCCTAGGAACAACAACTAGATATTGTACTAGAAGAATACAATCCAGACTGCAGAGATATCCTGTGTCCTAGGAACAACAACTAGATATTGTACTAGAAGAATACAATCCAGACTGCAGAGATATCCTGTGTCCTAGGAACAACAACTAGATATTGTACTAGAAGAATACAATCCAGACTGCAGAGATATCCTGTGTCCTAGGAACAACAACTAGATATTGTACTAGAAGAATACAATCCAGACTGCAGAGATATCCTGTGTCCTAGGAACAACAACTAGATATTGTACTAGAAGAATACAATCCAGACTGCAGAGATATCCTGTGTCCTAGGAACAACAACTAGATATTGTACTAGAAGAATACAATCCAGACTGCAGAGATATCCTGTGTCCTAGGAACAACAACTAGATATTGTACTAGAAGAATACAATCCAGACTGCAGAGATATCCTGTGTCCTAGGAACAACAACTAGATATTGTACTAGAAGAATACAATCCAGACTGCAGAGATATCCTGTGTCCTAGGAACAACAACTAGATATTGTACTAGAAGAATACAATCCAGACTGCAGAGATATCCTGTGTCCTAGGAACAACAACTAGATATTGTACTAGAAGAATACAATCCAGACTGCAGAGATATCCTGTGTCCTAGGAACAACAACTAGATATTGTACTAGAAGAATACAATCCAGACTGCAGAGATATCCTGTGTCCTAGGAACAACAACTAGATATTGTACTAGAAGAATACAATCCAGACTGCAGAGATATCCTGTGTCCTAGGAACAACAACTAGATATTGTACTAGAAGAATACAATCCAGACTGCAGAGATATCCTGTGTCCTAGGAACAACAACTAGATATTGTACTAGAAGAATACAATCCAGACTGCAGAGATATCCTGTGTCCTAGGAACAACAACTAGATATTGTACTAGAAGAATACAATCCAGACTGCAGAGATATCCTGTGTCCTAGGAACAACAACTAGATATTGTACTAGAAGAATACAATCCAGACTGCAGAGATATCCTGTGTCCTAGGAACAACAACTAGATATTGTACTAGAAGAATACAATCCAGACTGCAGAGATATCCTGTGTCCTAGGAACAACAACTAGATATTGTACTAGAAGAATACAATCCAGACTGCAGAGATATCCTGTGTCCTAGGAACAACAACTAGATATTGTACTAGAAGAATACAATCCAGACTGCAGAGATATCCTGTGTCCTAGGAACAACAACTAGATATTGTACTAGAAGAATACAATCCAGACTGCAGAGATATCCTGTGTCCTAGGAACAACAACTAGATATTGTACTAGAAGAATACAATCCAGACTGCAGAGATATCCTGTGTCCTAGGAACAACAACTAGATATTGTACTAGAAGAATACAATCCAGACTGCAGAGATATCCTGTGTCCTAGGAACAACAACTAGATATTGTACTAGAAGAATACAATCCAGACTGCAGAGATATCCTGTGTCCTAGGAACAACAACTAGATATTGTACTAGAAGAATACAATCCAGACTGCAGAGATATCCTGTGTCCTAGGAACAACAACTAGATATTGTACTAGAAGAATACAATCCAGACTGCAGAGATATCCTGTGTCCTAGGAACAACAACTAGATATTGTACTAGAAGAATACAATCCAGACTGCAGAGATATCCTGTGTCCTAGGAACAACAACTAGATATTGTACTAGAAGAATACAATCCAGACTGCAGAGATATCCTGTGTCCTAGGAACAACAACTAGATATTGTACTAGAAGAATACAATCCAGACTGCAGAGATATCCTGTGTCCTAGGAACAACAACTAGATATTGTACTAGAAGAATACAATCCAGACTGCAGAGATATCCTGTGTCCTAGGAACAACAACTAGATATTGTACTAGAAGAATACAATCCAGACTGCAGAGATATCCTGTGTCCTAGGAACAACAACTAGATATTGTACTAGAAGAATACAATCCAGACTGCAGAGATATCCTGTGTCCTAGGAACAACAACTAGATATTGTACTAGAAGAATACAATCCAGACTGCAGAGATATCCTGTGTCCTAGGAACAACAACTAGATATTGTACTAGAAGAATACAATCCAGACTGCAGAGATATCCTGTGTCCTAGGAACAACAACTAGATATTGTACTAGAAGAATACAATCCAGACTGCAGAGATATCCTGTGTCCTAGGAACAACAACTAGATATTGTACTAGAAGAATACAATCCAGACTGCAGAGATATCCTGTGTCCTAGGAACAACAACTAGATATTGTACTAGAAGAATACAATCCAGACTGCAGAGATATCCTGTGTCCTAGGAACAACAACTAGATATTGTACTAGAAGAATACAATCCAGACTGCAGAGATATCCTGTGTCCTAGGAACAACAACTAGATATTGTACTAGAAGAATACAATCCAGACTGCAGAGATATCCTGTGTCCTAGGAACAACAACTAGATATTGTACTAGAAGAATACAATCCAGACTGCAGAGATATCCTGTGTCCTAGGAACAACAACTAGATATTGTACTAGAAGAATACAATCCAGACTGCAGAGATATCCTGTGTCCTAGGAACAACAACTAGATATTGTACTAGAAGAATACAATCCAGACTGCAGAGATATCCTGTGTCCTAGGAACAACAACTAGATATTGTACTAGAAGAATACAATCCAGACTGCAGAGATATCCTGTGTCCTAGGAACAACAACTAGATATTGTACTAGAAGAATACAATCCAGACTGCAGAGATATCCTGTGTCCTAGGAACAACAACTAGATATTGTACTAGAAGAATACAATCCAGACTGCAGAGATATCCTGTGTCCTAGGAACAACAACTAGATATTGTACTAGAAGAATACAATCCAGACTGCAGAGATATCCTGTGTCCTAGGAACAACAACTAGATATTGTACTAGAAGAATACAATCCAGACTGCAGAGATATCCTGTGTCCTAGGAACAACAACTAGATATTGTACTAGAAGAATACAATCCAGACTGCAGAGATATCCTGTGTCCTAGGAACAACAACTAGATATTGTACTAGAAGAATACAATCCAGACTGCAGAGATATCCTGTGTCCTAGGAACAACAACTAGATATTGTACTAGAAGAATACAATCCAGACTGCAGAGATATCCTGTGTCCTAGGAACAACAACTAGATATTGTACTAGAAGAATACAATCCAGACTGCAGAGATATCCTGTGTCCTAGGAACAACAACTAGATATTGTACTAGAAGAATACAAATCAGCTTGATAGAATCAGACTGATCAGATTCTTTATACTCTTCTTTCATAGCACTGACCTGTGCCGCCCATCTAATGGCATACTCCCCCATGTTCAGTATTCAGAACAGCGCGTCTGTAGCATCATTAAGGATCATTATGGAATTTTTTTTCTTTTGACTGGACATTATGAAATTCAGTGAATCACATTGGCTGTTTCGTTTTTACCTCATTCAATTAAATCAATTACTTCATTTATTTCATTAATTTCTACGCAGGCAGGTACGTACGTTGGAATTACCTATGTCTCTTTTTCTTCTTTTTAATTAGGTACCTTATATCGATCGAGTTTTTTTCCAACATACTTAAACATAACTAGACATATATTCAAAAATATTTTTTTTCTTCTTTAACCTACTGTTCCAACATAGTTTTGTCTGGGACTGATAAGGATTACCCCATCCGAGTTCAGGATTACCCCATCACTGCGTGTTTTCTAATTTATTGATTTGCTGCAATTTTTCGAGTGTATTTTGGTGCAAGAACTGCGTAAAATGAAAATTCATAAACCTAGCTAGGTATTTCCCTATTCGTTATTTAGTTAGTTGAACAGCACAAGAAGAAAATGGTTAACGTTTGGAATGTCTTGCAGAATGGGTTGTTCACATGAGTTTAAATTTGTTTTTTATATCTACTCTTGTTTGGTTCCAACTGACTTTATACTCTTGTTATCTTTCCGTAATATGTATCAGTGCCAGATGACAGTGTGTAAACATTGAAGGATTCACAAGTATTGAGCATTGGCAATAAATAAGTTCCAGTAGTCAAATAGCTAAGCATCAAGCAGTATCAAAACATGAACTTCTCTTGTCAAGAGCACACATTATTTATTCAGAACTTGGGAATTTTCAAACAAACCTATCAACTGGATCATGCAAATATTTTCCCTGGTTGGCGTTTTCTGATGAATTCCTTGGGCCTAAGATCTACAAAAAGAACAATGCTTCTAGACTCTTAGACAATGATGCTTTATGATCTTGTCGTCTTTCTGTACCTGTGCTAGTGGTAAGAGTTCTCACTGTTTGGTTACTACAGGGAGGAGAC
>NW_007381944.1:9241-10191 GCF_000475195.1 Diaphorina citri | reverse complement strand
TTTCAAGTATGTTACAACTGCTTTTCCTTGGTCCAAATGTTTTCTTCGCACATAATCTCTCTCTTTCTCTCCCTTCTTCTCCCTCTCTGCATTCTTCTCCTTCTCTAGTCCTCTTTCCCTTGCTCTCTCTCTCTCACTGACTTTCTAAACTTCGTTTCTCTTCTCTCTCTCTCCCTCTTCTTCTCTATTCCTTACCTCTACCTCTCCCTCGTACTCTCTCCCTCCCACTTTTCTTCCTTTGACTTATTGCATACCTACTTCTTGTCAAGGGGTTCTCAAGAGGGGGAACTCTTCAACCGTGAAACCTCTATGTCGCGGGATTGATTAGCGCCCGGGGAGGATTTCAACCAATTGATCCCAAGGGCCAGGCAATGCCTAAACCCTTGACAAATGGAGTGTGCCTGAAGGCATGTGATGTGTTCCAATCCACTCGACCCTCCTCCTCACATTAACCTTATTCAGTCTGAGTGGGGCCAAGAAAATCCAGCAGCACATGATTGTCCGTTTGTCTACATGGTAACTTATCTGGATACCAACAAAGTGCAACGTTGCTTAACTTCAGTGATCTATTGGGAACTCACTCAACTACCAGTTACGAATAGAATAGAATATATCTTGTTTATCCTGCCCGAATAGGACTGAAAAGTCCCTTTACCCCAGCAGTCTAAACAAGGTCTCGTATATTTGATGGGTTAAAGAATAATACAACTAACAATTCAGTAAGAAGACCTTGCTTAACTAGAAAAAAAAGAATAGAATTACGAGGGTATAGAATAGAATAGAATTGAATATACCTTGGTAGAATATCCACTAAAATACAATTCAGAATGTAATAATGTACCTATTCTTATTAAATGTTAGTTGATGTTATTATAAAGAACAAAATAAAATTACATTCTTTGGAAAAAAAGAAAAAAAAAAAAAAAAAAAAAAAAAGAAAGGAAAAAAGC
>NW_007381944.1:1523-8123 GCF_000475195.1 Diaphorina citri | reverse complement strand
TTTTTTTTTTTTTTTTTTTTTAAACCAATTTATCTCTTAGTCATTTGTTTTCAATGTACTGGAAAGAGAAATATGAAAAAATATTTTGAGAATTTCCGGTCTTTTTTAAGACATTTTTAAATGAACAAATATTAGTATTACGCTTTGCTATAGTTAAATTTTAAAATACGATGTAAGTACATAACATACATATCATTTGAATAGACATAATCTGTAGCAGTATGTTACAAGTTACAACTGAAAGAGGAGGAAAAGATCAGCTTAAAAAAATAATAAAAATAAAAATCTCCGCTTTTCCTTGGTCCAAACGTTTCCTTCTCACAAACTCTCTCTCCCTCCCTCTCTATTCCTCCTTCCTTTTCTCGTCCTCTTTCCCTTCCTCTCTCTCTCCCTCCCTCTCTATTCCTCCTTCCTTTTCTCGTCCTCTTTCCCTTCCTCTCTCTCTCCCTATTCTTTCTTTCTTACCTCTCCCTCGTATTCTCTCTCCCTCCCTCTCCACGTTTCTTCCTGCTTCACTCTCTCTCCCTCTCCCTCTCTCCCTCCCTCCCTATTCCTCTCTCTCCCTCTCCCTTCTCTTAGAGTTCTGCTCTTGAAGTTATATTTCTTTTCAAGTACGTTTCTCCCCCTTGTACAGCATGTTTGACTTATTTCTCCCTCTCCCTTCTCTTAGAGTTCTGCTCTTGAAGTTGTTTTCATTTTCAAGTACGTTTCTCCCCCTTGTAACAGCATGTTTGACTTATTGCATACCTACTTCTTGTCAAGGGGTTCTCAAGAGGGGGAACTCTTCAACCGTGAAACCTCTATGTCGCGGGATTGATTGGCGCCCGGGGAGGATTTTAACCTGAACGGATAAGATTCGTTCTCGGAACAAGTCAATTTCTCCTATCCTGTCTTCCTTCTCTCTTCGATTTCGGGACGATAAGACCTTGGCAGTTACAGTTCCCTCTGTCAAACCTCAGCGCAATGAGAGTCACTCTGGTTAAGCTATGTCCGGAAGGGCGGTTAAGCTACGTCCGAAAAACAGACCCAAAGGCAGATGTTTTGAGAAACACTGGGCTGGTGTGGGTGGACTATGGGTGTCAAAAGCAACATGGGGGGGGGCATTATGTAACAATTTGTTTACGTCCTGCTGCTTCCCCTCCTTCAATATCTTTCCTCCTCCTCCTCCCCCTTCAACCTTTCCCTTTCCTCTCTCTCTTTCTATCCTCCCGCGGTTTCGATTCCCGCCCGGGGCGGATTTTATCCTGATGGGATAATGTTCGTTCTCGGAACGGTTGGCTTTCTCCTATCCTATCTTTCTGCTCTCTTCGCTTTCGGGACGATAAGACCTTAGCAGTTACAGTTCCTTCTATCAAACCTCATAAAAAAAAGAAAAAAAAATATGCTTAGCTGGGTTTCTTAGATATCATTTCGGGGGGTTTTCTCTCATAACTTTTTCGGTATCCCTAACCGTTTAGTCAGTAGAGCTCAAAACCGGCACAAAGCGGTCAAAAAGAAGCATTACATACCAGAACGGCTAGCAGAATTGCCGTCAAAAAGCCGGCTCTTGTCGTCATTTCTGCGCAGGAAATGGTTCTTCGGGTTTCTATTATCTTCAGAAACGTCCCGCTATTGGGGTTCCTTTATCCTCAGATGGCCACGCTCGATTTTGCACGCCGGAACGTTGGAAAATGGTTTTGAATTGACGTGTTGTTTCACCTTTATAACGACCGGTATCTGGGGGAGATTGGTCGTATTTCATTATTTTGATCGGCGTTAACGGGAGATGTTTAAACACGCTAGGACTATGGCGTATGGACGAGAAATATAGCGCTTCTTAAAGTTGGGAAAATTCGACGTGGTTCTCCGGTCCTGAAAGCATATACGCTGTGTCCCACTTCGACTGTCCGTCGATCGATGTCGAATGAACCGTCCGCACTGCCTCGATAACATATTCACCTCGTCCATCCAGAGTTGATCCTGTTGTACGAGATGAGTGCCCCCTCTGCCAAGAAAGTCCACACAACACTAGTCATCTATTCAGTTGTTCTGCAAATCCCACCAACCTTACACCTGTAGACCTGTGGAATAGCCCTATAAGTATAAAAGTGGCTGAGTTCTTAAATCTACCAACGAGTCTAGAATTTGGAGATGACTGCTGAATTGTCGTCACTGCTACAACAACAACCTCGTCCATCGATGACCGGTCGGTCGGCTATGTTATCTCAAATATACTTCTAGGGTACTAGGACACTGAGGGGGAGGGGGGATTACTGTTAGGGAGCCACAAGTTTTAGGAGAAGAACACTATTATTGGGCTACACTACACAGGCGACCTACCGGAACCCTTAGATCCCTTGAATGTAGATAATATCGAAAGGTTTGTGTGGAATGTAGAACTTGCCAGTTACACCCTATATGAATAAATTTAATAATGTCCTGCATAATATGGGCATCAGTTATGGATATAGTAGTGAGAGAAGACATACTGTAAAGGACAGGGGTAGCATTGGACAGTGAAGACTTGTTAGGTTTCATTGTAGTTGCAAGAACGAAGGAAGCGACTTGTGAATTTTTTAAATAAAATTAGATGATTTCCCATTTAGTTTAACTGTCTGTCTTGTCTCGCATTGTCAGCGTAGTCAGTCGCCTGCAAGACCAAATTTATGAAAATGATAGAGAGTCTCTATTTTGCAGGAGACTACGCGCCAATGTGAGACAAGCCTTAATCTCGGACAGTGAAAGTCAGACATTACAACACACATACATAGGTACTCTTCGTTTTGAAAAGGAGTGGAAGGTAGAGAGAGAGGGATGGAGAGAGAGAAAGAGAATAGAGAGGGATGGGGAGAGAGAGAGAGAGAGAGAATAGAGAGGAATGGAGAGCGAGCGAGAGAGAGAGAGAATAGAGAGGAATGGAGAGAGAGAGAGAATAGAGAGGGATGGAGAGGGAGAGAGAGAGAGAGAGAAACCATATCCTTACCATCTGAAAGTCAAGTCAGGCGAATTATTTTAACGAATATACTCTCTGTCTCTCTGAGTTCTTATCTCTCTCACTCTCCTTTTCTCTCTCCCCCTCTCTCCCCTTTCTCACTCTCTCTCTCCCTCTCCTTCAAATATAATCTCGATTCTTGTCTCTTTAGTTTTAGCTCTTTCTCAACCCCTTCTTGCTTTCTGGTTTTTCTTTTCCTCTCTTCTTCTCTTTCTCCTCCTCCTTTAACATTTTTTGCCTCAATGTGTTTCAATCCTTTCATCAGAGACTTGAAATGATCAGATGACACAAGTGCAGGAATGTAAGAAGGAGAAGAAGAAAAAGAAGAAGAAGGAGAAGAAGACGAAGAAGACGAAGAAGAAGAGGAAAACGAAGAAGAAGAGGAAAAAAGAAGAAGAGGAGAAGACGAAGAAGAGGAGAAGGAGAAGAAGAAGGAGGAGGAGAAGAAGGGGAAGAAAAAGAAGAAGAAGAAGAGGAGGAGGAAGAAGAAGAAGAAGAAAAAGAAGAAGAGGAAAAAAGAAAAAGAAGGAGACGAAGAAGAAGAAGGAAATGACTGATATAATTAATTATGTAAAAGATAGGAAAAGAAGAAGGTGGGGTGAAAGAGTGAAATATACGCTTAGAAGTGTGGTGTGAAAAGAAACAAGGTTTTTCATAGGTGTCTGATGATGGATGATGGGAATCCTGAGATTCTGAGCATTCCCGAAAGCTTATAACAACTCAACAACTGATACAGTAGTCACTTGTGGTCTGTGTCGTAACTGTCGTAGCATGCACATCCTGTAGTATGTCCCTCATCAGATGGGCGAGAAGAGACACAATACTTCCCATTTAGGTGCTGAGTCAACACGAGAACACCAGAAAGTAACCCGTTGAAATACATATTTGCAGTCAAAAAACAAGTACAAACAGAATTTCATTGTTTTCGGCATTTTCAGCTCAACTTTTCTCCCTTTAACTTTAAGCAAATTTACTTGATATTCCTGGTCGGACGTGAAAATGGATGCGAAATCTCCAAAAGCAAGTGCATTAATATATCATTGTGTATTGTCTTCATTGTTTCAGACTACCACTCTAGGGCAGGAAATTCTGGACACGGTATTCCGGCACCTTAATCTCTTGGAAACCTCCTACTTCGGCCTACGATATCTGGATGGCTCCAATCAAACGGTAAGTACCACAGAACTATTAACAAGGAGTACATGGGAAATAATTTTTTCCCAGAAATTTTTGGTGATCTGGTACAGCCCCATTGAAGTTATGCAATTGGGTACCTAGGTATGTATCTTGTTGCGGATGGTTGGCGTTGCCGTTCTTAATTCGTAGTGGTGAAACAACTGCTACATTAGACTCTTGTGATCTGTGTCGTAGCATGTCTATCCCGTTGTATGTCCTTCATCAGATGGGCATTCTCGCCCAATACCTCCCTCTAGGTGTCGGGTCAACACGAGAACACCAAAAAGTATCCCCTTTAAAATCGATTTATCTCGGGATCTAGAAGTCGTAGAAGAAAAAGAAAAATTCCGTTGGTCCTCATTTTTGCTGCTCTATGACTTTGAAACATCGCCCAAGTAAGCGCAACTGATCTATTAAAATTCCTTATCCTATCCTCCTCTCTTTGTTTTCAGGACGATAAGACCTCCATTGTTACAGTTCCCTCTATCAAATCTCTTCCAATTTTATACGTTAATTAACAATTACTCCATTTTATTGGGACGTCAAATTTATCATTTTTATTAATTTCTCCATTTTATCGAGAGAAAGTATTGTGCTCTACACGCATGAACAATTTTTGTCGCTTTGCTAGAGGGAAGATTTACTTCCCCCTCTAATGGAGGCAGTGAGGGAAGAGAGGGGGGTATTTAATTATTTTTTAAAACAGTAATATTATTTTTATCATTAATGTTCAGGTTGTCTAGAAATTAATGCAATAATTTATTCCCCTCGAAAAACATCAATGTGAAATGAAAAGCCAAGGTTCTGTTAGATAGCAATTCCCTCTGTATTTCGCAAAAGTTATGTTGCACTTGTAAAGTAAGTAGCTTCTTCTCTAAATCTCTCTCTCTCTCTCTCTCTCTCTCTCTCTCTCTCTCTCTCTCTCTCTCTCTCCAGTCTCTGCCCATTTCTGAACGTCTGAGAGAGAAAGAGAAAGAAAGATGTTCTCTTTGTCTTCCTCCCTCCTATTCTGAGCCCCTATCTCCATCTCTCTCCCTTTTTATCCCCCTCAGGAAACAATCTGCCAAATAACTTTACCGCCCCCTCCTTACTCTCTACAAAGCTCCCTCCCTTTCCAATGCCTCTTCCCCCTCCTCCTCTATGCTCTCTCCAAAACCACCAATATGGCTCCTTGCGCCTTTATCCATTCAACCAAATAGAATAAAATTCCCCTACCCCCAGAACAAACCCAATAATAATAAGAGTAAGGAGAGAGAAGAAGAAAGAGAAAGAGGAGAAGTGCAGAAGTAGAGAAAAAAGAAAAAGAAGGAAGAGGAGAAGTGCAGAAGTAGAGAAAAAAGAAGAAGAAGAAGAAGAAGAAGAAGAAAGAGAAGTGCAGAAGTAGAGAAAAAAGAAGAAGAAGAAGAAAGAGAAGTGCAGAAGTAGAGAAAAAAGAACAAGAAGAAGAAAGAGGAGAAGTGCAGAAGTAGAGAAAAAAGAAGAAGGAAGAGGAGGAGGAGAAGTGCAGAAGTGGAGAAAAAAGAAGAAGAAGAAGAAAGAGAAGTGCAGAAGTAGAGAAAAAAGAAGAAGGAAGGGGAGGAGGAGAAGAAGAAGAAAGAGGAGAAGTGCAGAAGTAGAGAAAAAAGAAAAAGGAAGAGGAGGAGGAGAAGTGCAGAAGTAGAGAAAAAGGAAGAAGAACAAGAGGTAAAAGAGGAGAAGAATTGGGGGAAGAAGAAGAAAAAGAGGAGACGGGGGATGAGGAGAAGGAAGAAGAAAAAAATAGAAGGAAAACAATAGTGAGGGAGAAGGAGGAAAAGAAATAGGAGGAGGAAGAAAAACCTGATGTTATTTTGCCCATATCCATTCAACCAAATAAAAATAACTCCCCCGCAAAAAAAAAGAATAAGAGGACCAGGAAAAAGAGAAGAAGGAGAAGGAGAAGGAAGAAGAAGAAGAAGGAGAAGGAAGAAGAAAAAGGGGAAAAGGAGGAGGAGGAGGAGTAAAAGAGTGAGGGAGAAGAAGAGGAAGAAGAACCTGATGTTATTTTGCCCATATCCATTCAACCTAAAAAAATAAACTCCCCCGCAAATAAAAGGAAGAGTTGTAGAAGGAGAAGGGGAAGGAGATGGAGATGGAGAAAAAGAAGGAGAAGAAGAAGAAAGAAAGCAGAAGAAATAAAAGAAATAAAAAAGAAGAATAAGTCCTGATATTATCTATGTAGATGTAGAACTTCGGGCATATTACTAGTATGTTTGGGATGCGATTTCTAGTCTCTAAGAAAATTACTGCCTTCTCCTCCTCCTCCTCCTCCTCCTCCTCCTCCTTCTCCTCCTTCTCCTCCTCTTCCTTTTCCTCCTCCTCCTTCTCCTTCTCCTCCTCTTCCTTTTCCTCCTTCTCCTCCTCTTCCTTTTCCTCCTTCTCCTCCTCTTCCTTTTCCTCCTTCTCCTCCTCTTCCTTTTCCTCTCTCTCTCTTT
>NW_007381944.1:0-1295 GCF_000475195.1 Diaphorina citri | reverse complement strand
GCAACCCAAAAAGTTAGGACAATCAGCGAAAACACGAATTTTCTATCTTTATTAGTTTTCAAGATATTTGAATGTATCGTTTATTTTTGGACAACCTGTAGAGAGTGATTTACCCAGTAGGTATTCACGTAAATAAGAGAAAAAGATCAGCATTTTGCCATGTGTACGGGGAACCCAGCTGTTTCTGACAAATTAGGAATATTAGAATGGTTCGTTTCAGCAAGAAAATTCACCCTTCTGCTGAACGTCTGAGGTAAATTTATGTCAAGGTTAATCTATGCGCTGCACCTTTGTGCTTTCCTTATCCGCATTATGTATTGTTGTTTTCGGGCCAGAGTTTGTGAAATCCCGGATTCTTAAAAAAAAAAGATTGTTTCACCGCCGTTTTTTATTTCGTAGCAATGAAACAACTGCTACATTAGACGCATGTGGCCTGTGTCGTAGCATGTCCATCCCGTAGTATGCCTCTCATCAGATGGGCGAGAAGAGACACAATACTTCCCATTTAGGTGCTGGGTCAACACGAGAACACCAGAAAGTAACCCGTTGAAATATTTGCAATCGAAAAACGAGTTCAAATTTTTGTCGATGGTGGGATTCGAACCCGGGACCTTCTGCATGGCAAGCAAGCGCGTTACCACTGGACCAACCGTGCCCCCAGTATAGTACTGACCTGACCGTGTATAGGACTACATAATTATGTGCTCGGTTTTAGTAGTATGCACTTTTATAAGTAGGTAGGTACCTAATAATAGAAAGAAAAGTCCGCCTTCCAAGAGTTTAAAAAAATCCTAAAGTTGAACTTTTTCTCGCCCCAAATAACGAATTTTCTTGCCTTCCTACCGAAAATTGAGAGAGAGAGAGAGAGCGAGCAGGAGGAGTTGAGGGAGAGAGATTAACGGAAGGAAAGAAAGAGACAGATAGGGAGATAGAGGAAGAGAGAGAGAGGTAGATAATTGGTAATTCTAAAAGTTTCAATAGGGGTTGAAAAGTGCTGAGAAGTAAGCTCCTTAACACGTTCACTGCTCTCTTTATCTAGGATTTCAGCCAGCAAATTAGTTAGCTCTAAGATTTCAGCCAGCAATTTAGTTAGCTCTAAGGTTTCAGCCAGCAATTTAGTTAGCTCTAAGGTTTCAGCCAGCAAATCAGTTAGCTTGGAGGGAACGCGTCTGCCTTGTAAGCGCTAGATCGCAGTTTCGATTCCCGCCCAGGGGCAACCTTATCCCAAACAGATAAGGTTCGTTCTCGGAACGGCTGGCATTCTCCGATCCCGTCTTCCTTCTCTCTTCCATTTC
>NW_007381943.1:17375-28021 GCF_000475195.1 Diaphorina citri | reverse complement strand
TTTTATTTTCGGAGTGCTAAAGAGTTTGTACTCCATTTATAATTTGTTTAAACACATTGAGAGATTTTTAGCTTTATTTATAGGTGACAGAATACCAAATCACTCAAGATGAGCAATAAGAAGAGGAAAAAATCTATTGAAGTGAATATTTTTGTCGGCCCGAAGCGCGAACGACCTATTAAAAGGTTGTGTTACCAATAAAATTGCTGAAGAAACAAATAAATAAGTTAGGAAAAAATCAGTTAGAAACAAATAAGTTAGGAAAAAATCAGTTAGAAACAAATAAGTTAGGAAAAAACCAGTTAGAAACAAATAAGTTAGGAAAAAACCAGTTAGAAACAAATAAGTTAGGAAAAAATCAGTTGAAATTGCTGGTGAGAGGGTGTTTTTCTTAGATAGACAGGTACCTATCCCTATGATGAGATCCTGAAGATTGACTGCTTTCATCATGTCTTACTTGAAGAGAACCCATTTCCCCAAAGAAAATTTATATCTACATATGGTAACATACATTAGGTATTTGTCAGAAAAAATCTAGGCACAAAAATGACATTGCTGCTGAATTGTACGAGTATTGCCTATGTATCAAAATGGAAGAACTCGAGTTTTGCATCGAAAACATTTTTATTCTTATAAAATAGGTATAAATAGTTTATTTAATAAATATGGGTGTTAACTTCATATGGGATTTATGTATACTGGAATTACACAAGCATATTAATTTATCACAGAGGAAAACGAAGGGCAAGGGAGTCTGATTTATAAATTTACAAAATATGGGAATAGTTCATGTCAAAAAAAAAAAAAAGATTCACACAGACTAGATCGAACAACCAGGGAACAATAATGCCGGCGATTTCGGGGTGCACTCAGCTTTGTAAGGACAACGAAAGAGCTGGTTAAAACACCAGACAAGAGGGTGCCTTTCATATGTTGTTTCATTGGCGATCTCCGTACGGGTCCCTTATAAATAGTTTCTTTAAGCCCAGCCACTCACTATCAGGTAGACCTGACAGGCGGACCTTTTCAGCCGTACCTGTCAGGTGTAACTGAGAGTGTGTGGCTGGCCTAAGAGAGAGATTATTCCACTGCTACCTCTCACATAACAAAAAGAAAATCAGGTTCCTCCATTTTGGATAGATACTCTCCTAATCAAGTGCCAATATCTTATACTTCTCCGCCTTGGGCACTCGATTGATCAGCAATCTCCCATCGTAACTCAGCGAGGCCAGGGTCCATGGATCAGCAGCCGACCACTCCACACAATACACGGACTCTTCGTGCTGATCGAACCTCGCTATAACCCGGTCCTGAGAACGTTCCGAGACGATTTCACCGTCGATATCTTTGGAGTTGGGTTCAGAGGAGATGGATTGTAGACAAGTGATGAGAACCCGCGTGTCACTACTCGCTGTGGCTACGAGCTGATCATGATAATGGTTGTATCTGAGGGGAGAGGAGAAAAAAAAAATCAGTAAAAAAAAAATAATAATAATAAGTTAGGAAAAAACCAGTTAGAAACAAATAAGTTGGGAAAAAAACCAGTTAGAAAAAAATAAGTTAGGAAAAAAAACACAGTTAGAAACAAATACCTAAGTTAGGAAAAAATCAGTTAGAAACAAATAAGTTAGGAAAAAATCAGTTAGAAACAAATAAGTTAAGAAAAAATCAGTTAAGTGATGAGAACCCGCGTGTCACTACTCGCTGTGGCTACGAGCTGATCATGATAATGGTTGTATCTGAGGGGAGAGGAGAAAAAAAAAGCAGTCAGGAAAAATAATAATAAGTTAGGAAAAAACCAGTTAGAAACAAATAAGTTGGGAAAAAATCAGTTAGAAAAAAATAAGTTAGGAAAAAATCAGTTAGAAAAAAAGTTAGGAAAAAATCAGTTAGAAAAAAATAAGTTGGGAAAAAAATCAGTTAGAAACAAATAAGTTAGGAAAAAATCAGTTAGAAAAAAATAAGTTAGGAAAAAAATCAGTTAGAAACAAATAAGTTAGGAAAAAATCAGTTAGAAACAAATAAGTTTGGAAAAAATCAGTTATTTTTCTTAAGGAATCTGAAACGACTTTCCCTCTTCTGAAACCCATTTCCTCCCCTTAAACCTTAAAGGAATATACAAGTTTCAGTTTAACCACTAGGTGGCGTATTAGCGCTTGTACATAAACATAAACCATTGGAAATACAAGATCATCAAAATCGGACAAACCATTCGCAAGTTATGACGGAACGAACCGGCAGAGAAACAGGGGGACCGCGATGCATTGTTAGCCCGTGGCCCACACTTTGAACACCACTGATGTCAAGGCTTACTTAACCTTTTGCACTCCAAAGCATGGCTACCATGCCAAGATGACAACCCCCGATCAGGTCCAACAATAAAAATAGAAAAATCCTAGATACAGTATATGGCATGGTAATAATGCCATCTTCAAAAGCCCACTTGTGGTCAACGGCAAGGTGGGGTTATGGAGTTTTCTTCGATTGGAGTGCAAAAGGTTCACATACAAAACCGGAGAAGTTGAATCAACATCAAGAAATTTATGATTTCATATCACAACCAGAATTTTCGTCCTCAAGATATTTTATTCAAGCACTGAGTAACATCAAATTATGACGAAGGTCAGAAAATCTCTTCAAACGAGTTTTATAGTTTGATAAATCAGACGCCTGAGGTTAGAGGTAACCAGATATTGTAGGAAGTACCAATATGAAATAGACGAACTTTTCAGACCTAACAAGTTGTAAGTACCTGTAACGATTTCCGCGTTGGGCGCACAAATACATATTACATACAGGGTGTTCCGTTTTCCCCCTCCCAAAATTTGGCAAAATGTTCGACACATAAAGGGAAATTTTCTCGTTAAATTTTGGACTTAATCAGGCCTTTCGAGTGGCATTTTAAAAAAAAAAAAAAAAAAAAAAAAAGATTCACACAGATTGGATCGAACAACCAGGGAACAATAATGCCGGCGATTTCGGGGTGCACTCAGCTTTGTAAGGACAACGAAAGATCTGGTTGAAACACCAGACAAGAGGGTGCCTTTCACATGTTGTTGTATTGGCGATCTCCGTACGGGTCCCTTATAAATAGTTTCTTTAAGGCCAGCCACTCACTATCAGGTAGACCTGACAGGCGGACCTTTTCAGCCGTACCTGTCAGGTGTAACTGAGAGTGTGTGGCTGGCCTTAGAGATTATTCCACTGCTACCTCTCACATAACAAAAAGAAAATCAGGCTTCTCCATTACCAGCCCGGGGCGAACTTTATACCAAACAGATAAGCCATCCGTTCTATCTTGCAGTCGCAAAATAACATACTTAACCAAAATAATAATGATGAATAAAATAAAATCAATATTAGCATGCTTCTCACTTACCTTACTAGCTGTGTATGTGCCCCCTCTATACTCCAAGCACATTTGGATGGCGCCCTCAGATCCCAGGCCCTAGCATTGGTATCATCCACACATACAAATTGGGAACTATTGTTCTGAGGGTTCCATTTCCCGGTGGTGAACTTTGGTTGACCTGAAATGAGATTAATGCCAACACTGAGGAAATTCTAGACACTCTACCTTGAACAAGTGAATTGTCTTTGTTTTTTTTTTTTTTACATAGGTGTTTTAGCCTCCATTCTGTGATAAACTGATAAGCTACTCACTCACCCACCTACTCACACTAATTATCATCTAGCCTGAGCTGGGAAAAGAAAAGAAAAAATGGTAGTAAAATGCCGCCAACCGTTGCACCGGTCTTAACCAAAAGTTTCGTGTCGCATCCTTGTCATATTTGACAGCTACATATCAAATTTCAAGTCTCTAGCTCTTACCGTTCTCGAGATATTTTGTTTACAGACAGACAGACACACACACGGACCAATGGCTGAAACATTGGATTTAGGCTCTAGGGACCTCAAAACGTGTTTTGGCACTAAAATCTGACCATCAAAAATTTGACCCGATTACATTACTTTCCTTCCTATAGGATAAGGAAAGTAAAAATGGTAGGTGCTGAGCCCAGGTCTTCCTGGATGGTAAGCATGTTACCAATGGACTAACCCTGTCCCCAATAGATTACTGATGAGTAGTTTGGATTTTGAGTCTTACCTTTTCTTTCCAGTACTATACTGGAGAGCAGAGTATTGGCCTGAATATCTTGAATGAGGACTTTATTATCTACGAGAGTGCCCACCTTGTTTTTCTCTACGGGATGGAAACAGGAAGCCTGGAATGAAATGGATAACGAGGAGATATTATAATATTATTAGAACTTGGTCCTTGTTGAACTATTAAAATAATAATAATAAATGTGCATTTTTCACTTTATGACAGTTATGCTATGACTGCTACCAAGTAGCTTTGAAGAAGCTTTATACCTTTCTTTTTTTTTGCTCATACTTCAACCTAACAATTTTTGTCATTTTGTCACAAGGCTGAGTGCACCCCATAATGGCAAGCAACAAGCTACCACCACTCCACCAAAAACACTGATCCACTGAGAACGGGTAAATTCAATGTGTTATTGCCACTAGTGCAAAGACGAAAATATTTTTTAGTACCTACCTACTACCACTCCACCAAAAACACTGATCCACTGAGAACGGGTAAATTCAATGTGTTATTGCCACTAGTGCAAAGACGAAAATATTTTTTAGTGGGTACCTACCCTGTGTGTCTGGTATTCTCCACAATGCTGAGCCCATGACACAATTCATATCCGACGTCAAACTATTGTAGCAGGTAGATATTAGACTGCTATCATGAGGAGAACTGCTGAGAGACCAGATCTCACCTTCTTTGTGTTGGAAAATCTGTAAGAGTAAAACCATGAACCATTGTAGAACCTCCCAATAGTCCTGCAATATAACTAAATGGAGGAGTTGCAATTGGGAAAATATTATTAATAACAGGTCAATTCCTACGAAAAAAGTTGTGAAAAATCCAAAATATGAGGTCGATTGTAGCAGGTAGATATTAGACTGCTATCATGAGGAGAACTGCTGAGAGACCAGATCTCACCTTCTTTGTGTTGGAAAATCTGTAAGTGTAAAACCATGAACCATTGTAGAACCTCCTAATAATTGGCAGGGTTGGCATAAAAAAACGTTTTTTTTATTATTATTATTATTTTAAACATTTAAAACGTTCTAAACGTTCTAAAACTAGACCAAAAAAAAAAAACACTGCTTTAAACGGTGTTTAAAGCGTTTTAAACACTGGAAATCCGACAGTATGAGCCCTAAAATAAATAAGGATTAAGGATAAGGAACAAGCATTTTTACTTTCCTTATCTTATAACTTATAAATAAGGAAAGTATTGTAATCGCCCAAAATTTCACTTTTTTTTTTTGAAATTTCCATGTCTTTCATATGGTACATAACGTGCTGTCGTGGGTTCGATTCCTACCCAGGCAGAAATTTTTTATTCAGGGTGTTTCATAATTTCATACCATTTAGTCCTGCAACCTGCAATATAAGTAAATTATCTACAAATAAGTAAAAATATTACAAGCCAGCCTATTTAGCTTGAAAGAGAGTGAAACTGCCTTGTAAGTGCTAGGTTGCAGGTTCAATTCCTGCCCAAAATGAACTTTATCCTAAAAAAAGGTTTGTTTATATAATTCAAGTAGAAATCCACCTATTTTTTTGATCTTTTTTTCACCATTTTTCTCACTATTAGTCGTGTTTTTTAGTGTAAATATATTATCGGAAAGTGCAATCTCTGAGCCCTTAAATTAATTCGAAATTAATTTAAATTTCCCATTTTCAACCAATCTTACGAACAATACCATACGTCACCATAACATAATCACAATTTTTGTTTACAGTAACTCTACTGCTAGCTCTTCATCAAGGTCGCCCATCATACAGCAGTCACTCAGCAAGCTACAGTTTTCAACAAATAATAGAAAGTAAAAATAAACAATTATACATACATAGTGCAAAAACCTAGAATTCTCAACATACTGGGTGCAATATGCCAACAGAAACGAGACATCAAGCACTAAAGGACAATGATCCATATCTAACATCTGAAGATCAAGATATTCACGTAAAAGTATATCAGGAACTTAAATACATCGAACAACAAGTGAAATGTATAGAAGAATACAACCCCAATGTTCTTAGAACTTTGATCACAGACGTCTTTGAAATAATTAAAACAAAGAACAAAAACATGGAGGAACTTAGTAACAACACTAAAGCACTGGAAGAAAAAATAATAGAAATGAACGAAGAAAAGAACTATTTACAAGATAAAATTAACAATCAGAATCAACAGATAAGTGATCTAATACAAGAAAATCAAACATACTAGATCAAGACTATCAGATTATAGTCGAAAAGAATGCCGAGATCACCACATTAAGAAATATCATTGAAAGAAAATCAAACCATACTAGATCAAGACTATCAGATTATAGTCGAAAAGAATGCGAGATCACCACATTAAGAAATATCATTGAAAAAAACAAAGCAGAAAATGGAAGTCAAAACACAGACAGTGTTTTGGCACTAAAAACTGACCATCGAAAATTTGACCCGATTACATTACTTTCCTTCCTATAGGATAAGGAAAGTAAAAAAAAGATTTTCCATGAGAACAAAAAGGGTCAAAACACACCAGAGTCGTGCTTTACATGTCAGAGTTGTATGGTTCTATATTGACGAATCAAGCATCATTGGCATTTGGCATGCTTCCTAATGTGTTATGATTTATGTGAAGCATGCTGCGGGCTGTGGATGCAATTATCCTGGCTGTGGATACAAGTGTCATAGTGTCATACTATAGTGAAGTAAGATCGCGGTCAGGCGGTCTGAGCGTGACGTGCCTAAATCGAGCTTTCAACTTAAGGCCCATTCACACTTGTAGTTCGGAAAAAAATCGTGTCGTGTGTACTGGGAACATTCTCATTTAAATTAACACTAATTTCCATATTTGACAAAATCGGATAAAAATGAAACTCCTATAGTGAAGGACGTACTATCAGAGTGCTGTAAATATAATTTGTAAATAATTCAAGTAGAAATCCACCTATTTTTTTGATCTTTTTTCACCATTTTTCTCACTATTAGTCGTGTTTTTTAGTGTAAATATATTTTCGGAAAGTGCAATCTCTGAGCCCTTAAATTAATTCGAAATTAATTTAAATTTCCCATTTTCAACCAATCTTGCGAACAATACCATACGTCACCATAACATAATCACAATTTTTGTTTACATTAACTCTACTGCTAGCTCTTCATCAAGGTCGCCCATCATACAGCAGTCACTCAGCAAGCTTACAGTTTTCAACAAATAATAGAAAGTAAAAATAAACAATAAAATTATACATACATAGTGCAAAAACCTAGAATTCTCAACATACTGGGTGCAATATGCCAACAGAAACGAGACATCAAGCACTAAAGGACAATGATCCATATCTAACATCTGAAGATCAAGATATTCACGTAAAAGTATATCAGGAACTTAAATACATCGAACAACAAGTGAAATGTATAGAAGAATACAACCCCAATGTTCTTAGAACTTTGATCACAGACGTCTTTGAAATAATTAAAACAAAGAACAAAAACATGGAGGAACTTAGTAACAACACTAAAGCACTGGAAGAAAAAATAATAGAAATGAACGAAGAAAAGAACTATTTACAAGATAAAATTAACAATCAGAATCAACAGATAAGTGATCTAATACAAGAAAATCAAACCATACTAGATCAAGACTATCAGATTATAGTCGAAAAGAATGCGAGATCACCACATTAAGAAATATCATTGAAAAAAAACAAAGCAGAAAATGGAAGTCAAAACACAGACCTCATCAAAGTACAAGACATAACTATAAAAAATCATGAGAAACAACTGTCGTGTTTAAAACTATTGATCCAAGAAAGAGAAAATACCATAAAGAAACAAAAACTAGAGATTGAAGGCCTTAATCTAACTATCAAATCTATGGAAGGCACAATTGATCAAATCAATAATAAGCAATTGAACTACTTTTCTACGACAACTTTCAATAGTTCATTTGATGTAAGTAAAACAATTGAAAACAACACCGGAATAACTGCATATGATAATGGATTCTCGTTCACAACCCCACACAGTAACAGACCACTCCGAGAATCTGGTAATATCCGAAAAACACCAAGAACAAATCACTCATCCACTGAGAGTCTCCTCACGAATAAATCTCCCAAAAAAACAGAAAAATCGGAACATCAACAACTCAAAGATCATTTAAATCAGATAGATGACAACATAAATTCCAAATTTACGGATATGGACAAAAATATCAAAATAATTCTTGAAAAAATCAAGCAGCTAGAACAATCAAAGTCAAAAACTAAAGACAATGAAACAAATCCAGCACAACAATCAAAACCAATAAGCCCACCAATCGAAATTCAAGAAAAAGTAGATGTCCTTTTAATCGGTGATCACCATGCTAATCAATTGAAAAGCACATTAATAAAGTATATACCGAAAAACTGGAGTATCAAAGAAAAAATTGTTGATGATGCAGATTTTCCCAAGCTCAGTACAACGAAAGATTCAACCGCATGCACACATCTCATAATTATGGCAGGAACGCACGACATTCAAAAAACACCGATGTATGAAATCAAAGAAGCAATTGACAAAATTATTAAGACATATAAATCAACCTATACTCATTTCATACAAATTCCTGAGAGATACGATGACTTGAACCTAAATTATCACATAAACCGAGTAAACAAGTCGCTGCAAAGTCACCTAAGTAAATATCAAAACAAACGAGAGATAACAATATACAAAACGAAGGAAATAATCAACAGCTGGGATTTCAACGAAAAAACCAAAATAAATCAAAACGGAATGAACAAACTTTGCTATGTCATCAGACAGAAGATTGAAGAAAGATATCCAAATGAACACCAATCAACCACATATTTCACACACAATGATAGATACAACGACCGAGGACAACATAAGAAAGTATCATGGAAAAATTCACAACACCCAGTAACGTCATGGAAAAATTCGCAACACCCAGTAACGTCATGGAAAAATTCGCAACACCCAGTAACGTCATGGAAAAATTCGCAACACCCAGTAACGTCATGGAAAAATTCGCAACACCCAGTAACGTCATGGAAAAATTCGCAACACCCAGTAACGTCATGGAAAAATTCGCAACACCCAGTAACGTCATGGAAAAATTCGCAACACCCAGTAACGTCATGGAAAAATTCGCAACACCCAGTAACGTCATGGAAAAATTCGCAACACCCAGTAACGTCAGCATTAAGTCACAATCAAGATTCAATGTCATACAATGCACATCAGTACGAAGTGGATTTCCCAGTTTATAATCAGCGCAGAGAGAGAGAACCAGAGAGAGAGAGAGAGAGAGAGAGAGAGAGAGAGAGAGAGGGAAAGGTATTTTGAATTGGAAGAGGGGGAAAGGAGGGGGAAAAGAGACAAAATAGAATATTGAATGGGAAGAGACGATTGGTTGAAGGAGGAGAGAGAGAGAGAGAAAGGGAGAAGAAAGAGGGAAGAAAAAGACAGAGGGAACATTGGGTCTAGGAGACAATAGGAGGCAGAGGGAAGGAAGGGAGAAGAGAGAGGGAAAAAAGACAGGAGGGAGGGTAATCCTCCAAAGTTCAAAACAGCATGAAAATGTACGCTCGAAATATCCGCAAAGTTCTATGAGGTGGAAACAGTATTCACTTGTTCGAGAAATTGGGAGGGAGAGAATCCTTTCTCTCTATTCCCGGAATCCGATTCCGAAAAAAAAAAATCCCTCTCCACCGCCAAAAATCCCTTTTCCCCGCAATAAATTTGAATATTTTCAAAATATATTTTAAGTGAAGTTGGAGTTATGAAAATTTATGTAAAATTTCGCTGTGTGTTCAAAAAAAAGAGCTCTGTTTTCAGCTTAGCTATTTTTACGTGTTTTAGTTTTGATGAGTAGATATGGGTAGGTAAATAAAATCCTTTTTGGTTTAATCCAAATGGGTACTAATGATACTATTAGATGGTATTATTATGACACTGTTCATGCATTAAAAAGTTGGTATGTCGGTCTGTGTGTATGTGTACGTACTCGTACATGAAGACACGTTAAGGTAGAAACACATTAGTATCACGTCACGTGAGCTCTTGGAAAGTTGGAAAGATGTGGTTCAAAGTTCTCCCATAATATAGTAGGTGATTACGTTCATGATAGCCACAATGCCCCCCGTCTACTTGAGCTCACGTCAGGTGATAGTAGTGTGTTTCTACATTTAGGAGAAAAAGTGTTTGGGAAAAAGTTAAAATGCTGTGATTAACCACAAAATTTGAGAAGAGGCTCTGAACTTCACCGCGAATAATTCATTTAGATTTTAACAGCCAGCCTAGTTAGCTTAGTTGGTAGTGCGTCTGCCTTGTAAGCGCTAGGCCGCGGGTTCGATTCCCGCCCGGGGCGGATTTTATCCTGATGGGATAATGTTCGTTCTCGGAACGGCTGGCTTTCTCCTATCCTGTCTTCCTTCTCTCCTCGATTTCGGGACGATAAGACCATAGCAGTTAAAGTTCCCTCTGTCAAACCTCTTAAAAAAAAAAAAAAAAAAAAAAAAAAAAAAAAAAAAAAAAAAAAACAAAAAAA
>NW_007381943.1:0-17254 GCF_000475195.1 Diaphorina citri | reverse complement strand
GGGTTCGACAGTTTACTGTACCCTGTACCACTAATATGCTTTTTATTATTATTATTTTTTTATGTAAAAGCCTGAGGAAATGCACAATATGCAATGCATCCAACCTCAGTGGAGTAGTTCCAAGTCTCACCGTGCTCACGCACGGTGGACTTTGAATATGAAGGTTGGTGGTTCGAGTCCAAGTCAAGTATATTAAGTATAGTATAATTTAGTATTGTATATTAAGTGGGGAACGACATCAGTGACAAGCATGAACACAATTAAATTTGTTGTTTTTATTGTTTTCAATGACAAATCATTACAAATTTTCATCAGTAAATAGGTTTCTTCAAATTAAATTGATCCCAAGGGCAAGGCAATGCCTAAACCCTTGACAAATGGAGTGTGCCTGAAGGCATGTGATGTGTTCCAATCCACTCGACCCCAAATTAATAGAAATTTAAAATAAAATTAATAAATAGATATGTAGAGACCTCTCACCTTATATTCCAAATCCAATGGGAATGGTCTGAGCGACAAACCAGAGGCACACCAGGAGAACGCACGTCCCAAAATTTAGCCTTTCCATCATCTCCACACGTAGCTACTATGTACTGCTTGTTGGGATTTAAATCTATGTCCCTGGAACAGAAAGAGGGATAAAACATGAAATCCTAAGAAAATAAATAGATATGAAAAAGCACTAAAAATAATTTTAAAAAGGTGAAAATGACAAAAATGTCAAATAATAAATTAATAAATAAAAATAAAGCTCAACAATGATTGAAAATAAATAAATGGCCATAAACAATTTAAACAAGGTAAACAAAAGGTTGTCCATTAGAATTACTTTTTAACATTTAAGAGGAAAAGGTAGCTTATTAAAATAAAAAAAAAATCTCCAAATTTGAGTACCTACAAAAGCTTTACTTCTCGGTAGAAAAAAAAAATACAAAATACAGGAAATTCGGTAGAAAAAAAAAATACAAAAGGTCTTACCCAAAGGAGTGCAATTCAGATAAGAAATACAAACTAAATAACACAAGAGAAGTAAAGCTTCAAGTTAACTACTGAATTAACTGAATGAAAAGCTAACGAGAACACAACTGGCGGTATTCAAGCAGGAAGGTAAGAGTTAATACTCATTTCATATTTCATAACTGATCAATGATGATAATAATAATGATCATTAGTGATTTAATGATCAAACGAAACTGATCATCAAACTTACTAAAGCTATTATAGTGACTGGCAGAATCATCGAGTATTCAGTGTTAGTTATTGCTTTCATTACTACCAGATATTCTGATACGCATCAAGAGGCACTTCCCAGACTAAGGACCTTGTGCTACCAATGGTCAAGATTTGAGACACTTGATAGAGAGACACTCAATGCAAACTGAGGTACTCAGTATAAAGTGCTTTAATATTGGTCAATAAGGTTCGTTCTCTCGCCAGCCTAGTTAGCTTAGTTGGTGGTGCGTCTGCCTTGTAAGCGCTAGGCCGCGGGTTCGATTCCCACCCAGGGCGGATTTTATCCTGTTGGGATAATGTTCGTTCTCGGAACGGCTGATTTTCTACTATCCTGTCTTCCTTCTCTCTTCGATTTCGGGACGATAAAACCTTGAGCAGTTACAGTTCCCTCTATCAAACCTCTTCCTTTAAATTCCCTTAATTACTTTCTATTACTACAGTTATTTTTGTAATGTTGTACTCTTGATAAATCAAAATAAAACAAACATACGTAATTTCACATTAAGTTAACACAAAGTAAACAAGGAGTGTATTAAGTTCCCTTTATTTTTGGAATGTTGTACTCTTGATAAATCAAAATAAAACATACGTAATTTCACATTAAGTTAACACAAAGTAAACAAGGAGTGTATTAAGTTCCCTTTATTTTTGGAATGTTGTACTCTTGATAAATCAAAATAAAACATACGTAATTTCACATTAAGTTAACACAAAGTAAACAAGGAGTGTATTAAGTTCCCTTTATTTTTGGAATGTTGTACTCTTGATAAATCAAAATAAAACATACGTAATTTCACATTAAGTTAACACAAAGTAAACAAGGAGTGTATTAAGTTCCCTTTATTTTTGGAATGTTGTACTCTTGATAAATCAAAATAAAACATACGTAATTTCACATTAAGTTAACACAAAGTAAACAAGGAGTGTATTAAGTTCCCTTTATTTTTGGAATGTTGTACTCTTGATAAATCAAAATAAAACATACGTAATTTCACATTAAGTTAACACAAAGTAAACAAGGAGTGTATTAAGTTCCCTTTATTTTTGGAATGTTGTACTCTTGATAAATCAAAATAAAACATACGTAATTTCACATTAAGTTAACACAAAGTAAACAAGGAGTGTATTAAGTTCCCTTTATTTTTGGAATGTTGTACTCTTGATAAATCAAAATAAAACATACGTAATTTCACATTAAGTTAACACAAAGTAAACAAGGAGTGTATTAAGTTCCCTTTATTTTTGGAATGTTGTACTCTTGATAAATCAAAATAAAACATACGTAATTTCACATTAAGTTAACACAAAGTAAACAAGGAGTGTATTAAGTTCCCTTTATTTTTGGAATGTTGTACTCTTGATAAATCAAAATAAAACATACGTAATTTCACATTAAGTTAACACAAAGTAAACAAGGAGTGTATTAAGTTCCCTTTATTTTTGGAATGTTGTACTCTTGATAAATCAAAATAAAACATACGTAATTTCACATTAAGTTAACACAAAGTAAACAAGGAGTGTATTAAGTTCCCTTTATTTTTGGAATGTTGTACTCTTGATAAATCAAAATAAAACATACGTAATTTCACATTAAGTTAACACAAAGTAAACAAGGAGTGTATTAAGTTCCCTTTATTTTTGGAATGTTGTACTCTTGATAAATCAAAATAAAACATACGTAATTTCACATTAAGTTAACACAAAGTAAACAAGGAGTGTATTAAGTTCCCTTTATTTTTGGAATGTTGTACTCTTGATAAATCAAAATAAAACATACGTAATTTCACATTAAGTTAACACAAAGTAAACAAGGAGTGTATTAAGTTCCCTTTATTTTTGGAATGTTGTACTCTTGATAAATCAAAATAAAACATACGTAATTTCACATTAAGTTAACACAAAGTAAACAAGGAGTGTATTAAGTTCCCTTTATTTTTGGAATGTTGTACTCTTGATAAATCAAAATAAAACATACGTAATTTCACATTAAGTTAACACAAAGTAAACAAGGAGTGTATTAAGTTCCCTTTATTTTTGGAATGTTGTACTCTTGATAAATCAAAATAAAACATACGTAATTTCACATTAAGTTAACACAAAGTAAACAAGGAGTGTATTAAGTTCCCTTTATTTTTGGAATGTTGTACTCTTGATAAATCAAAATAAAACATACGTAATTTCACATTAAGTTAACACAAAGTAAACAAGGAGTGTATTAAGTTCCCTTTATTTTTGGAATGTTGTACTCTTGATAAATCAAAATAAAACATACGTAATTTCACATTAAGTTAACACAAAGTAAACAAGGAGTGTATTAAGTTCCCTTTATTTTTGGAATGTTGTACTCTTGATAAATCAAAATAAAACATACGTAATTTCACATTAAGTTAACACAAAGTAAACAAGGAGTGTATTAAGTTCCCTTTATTTTTGGAATGTTGTACTCTTGATAAATCAAAATAAAACATACGTAATTTCACATTAAGTTAACACAAAGTAAACAAGGAGTGTATTAAGTTCCCTTTATTTTTGGAATGTTGTACTCTTGATAAATCAAAATAAAACATACGTAATTTCACATTAAGTTAACACAAAGTAAACAAGGAGTGTATTAAGTTCCCTTTATTTTTGGAATGTTGTACTCTTGATAAATCAAAATAAAACATACGTAATTTCACATTAAGTTAACACAAAGTAAACAAGGAGTGTATTAAGTTCCCTTTATTTTTGGAATGTTGTACTCTTGATAAATCAAAATAAAACATACGTAATTTCACATTAAGTTAACACAAAGTAAACAAGGAGTGTATTAAGTTCCCTTTATTTTTGGAATGTTGTACTCTTGATAAATCAAAATAAAACATACGTAATTTCACATTAAGTTAACACAAAGTAAACAAGGAGTGTATTAAGTTCCCTTTATTTTTGGAATGTTGTACTCTTGATAAATCAAAATAAAACATACGTAATTTCACATTAAGTTAACACAAAGTAAACAAGGAGTGTATTAAGTTCCCTTTATTTTTGGAATGTTGTACTCTTGATAAATCAAAATAAAACATACGTAATTTCACATTAAGTTAACACAAAGTAAACAAGGAGTGTATTAAGTTCCCTTTATTTTTGGAATGTTGTACTCTTGATAAATCAAAATAAAACATACGTAATTTCACATTAAGTTAACACAAAGTAAACAAGGAGTGTATTAAGTTCCCTTTATTTTTGGAATGTTGTACTCTTGATAAATCAAAATAAAACATACGTAATTTCACATTAAGTTAACACAAAGTAAACAAGGAGTGTATTAAGTTCCCTTTATTTTTGGAATGTTGTACTCTTGATAAATCAAAATAAAACATACGTAATTTCACATTAAGTTAACACAAAGTAAACAAGGAGTGTATTAAGTTCCCTTTATTTTTGGAATGTTGTACTCTTGATAAATCAAAATAAAACATACGTAATTTCACATTAAGTTAACACAAAGTAAACAAGGAGTGTATTAAGTTCCCTTTATTTTTGGAATGTTGTACTCTTGATAAATCAAAATAAAACATACGTAATTTCACATTAAGTTAACACAAAGTAAACAAGGAGTGTATTAAGTTCCCTTTATTTTTGGAATGTTGTACTCTTGATAAATCAAAATAAAACATACGTAATTTCACATTAAGTTAACACAAAGTAAACAAGGAGTGTATTAAGTTCCCTTTATTTTTGGAATGTTGTACTCTTGATAAATCAAAATAAAACATACGTAATTTCACATTAAGTTAACACAAAGTAAACAAGGAGTGTATTAAGTTCCCTTTATTTTTGGAATGTTGTACTCTTGATAAATCAAAATAAAACATACGTAATTTCACATTAAGTTAACACAAAGTAAACAAGGAGTGTATTAAGTTCCCTTTATTTTTGGAATGTTGTACTCTTGATAAATCAAAATAAAACATACGTAATTTCACATTAAGTTAACACAAAGTAAACAAGGAGTGTATTAAGTTCCCTTTATTTTTGGAATGTTGTACTCTTGATAAATCAAAATAAAACATACGTAATTTCACATTAAGTTAACACAAAGTAAACAAGGAGTGTATTAAGTTCCCTTTATTTTTGGAATGTTGTACTCTTGATAAATCAAAATAAAACATACGTAATTTCACATTAAGTTAACACAAAGTAAACAAGGAGTGTATTAAGTTCCCTTTATTTTTGGAATGTTGTACTCTTGATAAATCAAAATAAAACATACGTAATTTCACATTAAGTTAACACAAAGTAAACAAGGAGTGTATTAAGTTCCCTTTATTTTTGGAATGTTGTACTCTTGATAAATCAAAATAAAACATACGTAATTTCACATTAAGTTAACACAAAGTAAACAAGGAGTGTATTAAGTTCCCTTTATTTTTGGAATGTTGTACTCTTGATAAATCAAAATAAAACATACGTAATTTCACATTAAGTTAACACAAAGTAAACAAGGAGTGTATTAAGTTCCCTTTATTTTTGGAATGTTGTACTCTTGATAAATCAAAATAAAACATACGTAATTTCACATTAAGTTAACACAAAGTAAACAAGAGACGAAAACTTGGAACTTTTATGTGTTCATCAGCACAGAGATTGTTTTGTTTTTTATGCACAGCAACTAAAAAATGTCAAAATTTACTAAGGAAGGAAAAATGGTGGAAGTATGAGCGAACAACATTAAAAAATGAGAGTATAATTTTGAGGATAAATGAGATAATATCATTAGGGCAGGTAGGACCTACCTATTTCTACGTTGAAGAAAGGAAAATTCAACGAAAAGTAAAGAAAAGTCAAGATAGGTTGGTACGTACAAAGTAGAACACAACTTAGGTAGGTAACCAAATTAGCAAAGATTGGAAGATTAGTTGAGTTTTTAATCTTTCCAACGTTCTTCAGTTTCTCTTTTCATTATTTTCCTCCCAGCCTTTCTGTTTTTCCTTCTAATTCCGAAATTGAGTTATCTTTTAGCAAACAATCTTTTGCCTCTCTCTTTCTTTTTCTTTCTCTCCCTTTCCTCAATGTGTTTGTAGTACATAGGTACATATCTGTTTCAAAAGTTAATAGAATTACTGTTTGATTTGTATATTATTTGTTTCTCAACTTTTCTAATTTGAGCAAGAAACAAACTCGTATTTAATGGAATCAGAAATAGAATTAAAAAAGGAGGACACCATGGTTCGTTATAAGGTTACTTTGATGCAACAAGAATCAACAGACTCGATTAATAATTTTATTTTTGGATAGGTATGAACATACATACATACTCAGATAATCAAATATTATTAACACTGTAAGAATATTTTACATAGCAACTAATAGGTACCTCTTCGTAGTTATGTACATAGATAAGTTATAATTATAATCGAAGTCACAGCCCAAATAAAAGTCAGTATTGTTTCCAATTCTAACGTGAAGGACATCCGCTATTGGTAGATAGGTACTGACAAAATTAATTAAAAAGGTACAGTACCAATGTTCGCTCAATCAAAGTCATGACTGTATTCAACAAATATAACTACTGTGTACAAAAATGCATTATCCAACTCACGATTTTGTGTCGAATAAAAGGAAAAAAACATGTTTTATAGCCGTTAGCTCCTAGCTCTACCGTTTCAAATGAATTATAACGTCTACAAAGTCCTCTGTCGGCATCGTTACAACAGTCCCCATTTAAAACAATAAGCGATTCCTATGAGCCTTTATGTTCTGTTTAATTACTGGAGACAAAAATTACAAAACAAAACAGGTCGATTTTGATTTTCGAATGGTTGGGTCTTCCAAGCGGCTCTGGTTTTATTTTCGGAGTGCTAAAGAGTTTGTACTCCATTTATAATTTGTTTAAACACATTGAGAGATTTTTAGCTTTATTTATAGGTGACAGAATACCAAATCACTCAAGATGAGCAATAAGAAGAGGAAAAAATCTATTGAAGTGAATATTTTTGTCGGCCCGAAGCGCGAACGACCTATTAAAAGGTTGTGTTACCAATAAAATTGCTGAAGAAACAAATAAATAAGTTAGGAAAAAATCAGTTAGAAACAAATAAGTTAGGAAAAAATCAGTTAGAAACAAATAAGTTAGGAAAAAACCAGTTAGAAACAAATAAGTTAGGAAAAAACCAGTTAGAAACAAATAAGTTAGGAAAAAATCAGTTGAAATTGCTGGTGAGAGGGTGTTTTTCTTAGATAGACAGGTACCTATCCCTATGATGAGATCCTGAAGATTGACTGCTTTCATCATGTCTTACTTGAAGAGAACCCATTTCCCCAAAGAAAATTTATATCTACATATGGTAACATACATTAGGTATTTGTCAGAAAAAATCTAGGCACAAAAATGACATTGCTGCTGAATTGTACGAGTATTGCCTATGTATCAAAATGGAAGAACTCGAGTTTTGCATCGAAAACATTTTTATTCTTATAAAATAGGTATAAATAGTTTATTTAATAAATATGGGTGTTAACTTCATATGGGATTTATGTATACTGGAATTACACAAGCATATTAATTTATCACAGAGGAAAACGAAGGGCAAGGGAGTCTGATTTATAAATTTACAAAATATGGGAATAGTTCATGTCAAAAAAAAAAAAAAGATTCACACAGACTAGATCGAACAACCAGGGAACAATAATGCCGGCGATTTCGGGGTGCACTCAGCTTTGTAAGGACAACGAAAGAGCTGGTTAAAACACCAGACAAGAGGGTGCCTTTCATATGTTGTTTCATTGGCGATCTCCGTACGGGTCCCTTATAAATAGTTTCTTTAAGCCCAGCCACTCACTATCAGGTAGACCTGACAGGCGGACCTTTTCAGCCGTACCTGTCAGGTGTAACTGAGAGTGTGTGGCTGGCCTAAGAGAGAGATTATTCCACTGCTACCTCTCACATAACAAAAAGAAAATCAGGTTCCTCCATTTTGGATAGATACTCTCCTAATCAAGTGCCAATATCTTATACTTCTCCGCCTTGGGCACTCGATTGATCAGCAATCTCCCATCGTAACTCAGCGAGGCCAGGGTCCATGGATCAGCAGCCGACCACTCCACACAATACACGGACTCTTCGTGCTGATCGAACCTCGCTATAACCCGGTCCTGAGAACGTTCCGAGACGATTTCACCGTCGATATCTTTGGAGTTGGGTTCAGAGGAGATGGATTGTAGACAAGTGATGAGAACCCGCGTGTCACTACTCGCTGTGGCTACGAGCTGATCATGATAATGGTTGTATCTGAGGGGAGAGGAGAAAAAAAAAATCAGTAAAAAAAAAATAATAATAATAAGTTAGGAAAAAACCAGTTAGAAACAAATAAGTTGGGAAAAAAACCAGTTAGAAAAAAATAAGTTAGGAAAAAAAACACAGTTAGAAACAAATACCTAAGTTAGGAAAAAATCAGTTAGAAACAAATAAGTTAGGAAAAAATCAGTTAGAAACAAATAAGTTAAGAAAAAATCAGTTAAGTGATGAGAACCCGCGTGTCACTACTCGCTGTGGCTACGAGCTGATCATGATAATGGTTGTATCTGAGGGGAGAGGAGAAAAAAAAAGCAGTCAGGAAAAATAATAATAAGTTAGGAAAAAACCAGTTAGAAACAAATAAGTTGGGAAAAAATCAGTTAGAAAAAAATAAGTTAGGAAAAAATCAGTTAGAAAAAAAGTTAGGAAAAAATCAGTTAGAAAAAAATAAGTTGGGAAAAAAATCAGTTAGAAACAAATAAGTTAGGAAAAAATCAGTTAGAAAAAAATAAGTTAGGAAAAAAATCAGTTAGAAACAAATAAGTTAGGAAAAAATCAGTTAGAAACAAATAAGTTTGGAAAAAATCAGTTATTTTTCTTAAGGAATCTGAAACGACTTTCCCTCTTCTGAAACCCATTTCCTCCCCTTAAACCTTAAAGGAATATACAAGTTTCAGTTTAACCACTAGGTGGCGTATTAGCGCTTGTACATAAACATAAACCATTGGAAATACAAGATCATCAAAATCGGACAAACCATTCGCAAGTTATGACGGAACGAACCGGCAGAGAAACAGGGGGACCGCGATGCATTGTTAGCCCGTGGCCCACACTTTGAACACCACTGATGTCAAGGCTTACTTAACCTTTTGCACTCCAAAGCATGGCTACCATGCCAAGATGACAACCCCCGATCAGGTCCAACAATAAAAATAGAAAAATCCTAGATACAGTATATGGCATGGTAATAATGCCATCTTCAAAAGCCCACTTGTGGTCAACGGCAAGGTGGGGTTATGGAGTTTTCTTCGATTGGAGTGCAAAAGGTTCACATACAAAACCGGAGAAGTTGAATCAACATCAAGAAATTTATGATTTCATATCACAACCAGAATTTTCGTCCTCAAGATATTTTATTCAAGCACTGAGTAACATCAAATTATGACGAAGGTCAGAAAATCTCTTCAAACGAGTTTTATAGTTTGATAAATCAGACGCCTGAGGTTAGAGGTAACCAGATATTGTAGGAAGTACCAATATGAAATAGACGAACTTTTCAGACCTAACAAGTTGTAAGTACCTGTAACGATTTCCGCGTTGGGCGCACAAATACATATTACATACAGGGTGTTCCGTTTTCCCCCTCCCAAAATTTGGCAAAATGTTCGACACATAAAGGGAAATTTTCTCGTTAAATTTTGGACTTAATCAGGCCTTTCGAGTGGCATTTTAAAAAAAAAAAAAAAAAAAAAAAAAGATTCACACAGATTGGATCGAACAACCAGGGAACAATAATGCCGGCGATTTCGGGGTGCACTCAGCTTTGTAAGGACAACGAAAGATCTGGTTGAAACACCAGACAAGAGGGTGCCTTTCACATGTTGTTGTATTGGCGATCTCCGTACGGGTCCCTTATAAATAGTTTCTTTAAGGCCAGCCACTCACTATCAGGTAGACCTGACAGGCGGACCTTTTCAGCCGTACCTGTCAGGTGTAACTGAGAGTGTGTGGCTGGCCTTAGAGATTATTCCACTGCTACCTCTCACATAACAAAAAGAAAATCAGGCTTCTCCATTACCAGCCCGGGGCGAACTTTATACCAAACAGATAAGCCATCCGTTCTATCTTGCAGTCGCAAAATAACATACTTAACCAAAATAATAATGATGAATAAAATAAAATCAATATTAGCATGCTTCTCACTTACCTTACTAGCTGTGTATGTGCCCCCTCTATACTCCAAGCACATTTGGATGGCGCCCTCAGATCCCAGGCCCTAGCATTGGTATCATCCACACATACAAATTGGGAACTATTGTTCTGAGGGTTCCATTTCCCGGTGGTGAACTTTGGTTGACCTGAAATGAGATTAATGCCAACACTGAGGAAATTCTAGACACTCTACCTTGAACAAGTGAATTGTCTTTGTTTTTTTTTTTTTTACATAGGTGTTTTAGCCTCCATTCTGTGATAAACTGATAAGCTACTCACTCACCCACCTACTCACACTAATTATCATCTAGCCTGAGCTGGGAAAAGAAAAGAAAAAATGGTAGTAAAATGCCGCCAACCGTTGCACCGGTCTTAACCAAAAGTTTCGTGTCGCATCCTTGTCATATTTGACAGCTACATATCAAATTTCAAGTCTCTAGCTCTTACCGTTCTCGAGATATTTTGTTTACAGACAGACAGACACACACACGGACCAATGGCTGAAACATTGGATTTAGGCTCTAGGGACCTCAAAACGTGTTTTGGCACTAAAATCTGACCATCAAAAATTTGACCCGATTACATTACTTTCCTTCCTATAGGATAAGGAAAGTAAAAATGGTAGGTGCTGAGCCCAGGTCTTCCTGGATGGTAAGCATGTTACCAATGGACTAACCCTGTCCCCAATAGATTACTGATGAGTAGTTTGGATTTTGAGTCTTACCTTTTCTTTCCAGTACTATACTGGAGAGCAGAGTATTGGCCTGAATATCTTGAATGAGGACTTTATTATCTACGAGAGTGCCCACCTTGTTTTTCTCTACGGGATGGAAACAGGAAGCCTGGAATGAAATGGATAACGAGGAGATATTATAATATTATTAGAACTTGGTCCTTGTTGAACTATTAAAATAATAATAATAAATGTGCATTTTTCACTTTATGACAGTTATGCTATGACTGCTACCAAGTAGCTTTGAAGAAGCTTTATACCTTTCTTTTTTTTTGCTCATACTTCAACCTAACAATTTTTGTCATTTTGTCACAAGGCTGAGTGCACCCCATAATGGCAAGCAACAAGCTACCACCACTCCACCAAAAACACTGATCCACTGAGAACGGGTAAATTCAATGTGTTATTGCCACTAGTGCAAAGACGAAAATATTTTTTAGTACCTACCTACTACCACTCCACCAAAAACACTGATCCACTGAGAACGGGTAAATTCAATGTGTTATTGCCACTAGTGCAAAGACGAAAATATTTTTTAGTGGGTACCTACCCTGTGTGTCTGGTATTCTCCACAATGCTGAGCCCATGACACAATTCATATCCGACGTCAAACTATTGTAGCAGGTAGATATTAGACTGCTATCATGAGGAGAACTGCTGAGAGACCAGATCTCACCTTCTTTGTGTTGGAAAATCTGTAAGAGTAAAACCATGAACCATTGTAGAACCTCCCAATAGTCCTGCAATATAACTAAATGGAGGAGTTGCAATTGGGAAAATATTATTAATAACAGGTCAATTCCTACGAAAAAAGTTGTGAAAAATCCAAAATATGAGGTCGATTGTAGCAGGTAGATATTAGACTGCTATCATGAGGAGAACTGCTGAGAGACCAGATCTCACCTTCTTTGTGTTGGAAAATCTGTAAGTGTAAAACCATGAACCATTGTAGAACCTCCTAATAATTGGCAGGGTTGGCATAAAAAAACGTTTTTTTTATTATTATTATTATTTTAAACATTTAAAACGTTCTAAACGTTCTAAAACTAGACCAAAAAAAAAAAACACTGCTTTAAACGGTGTTTAAAGCGTTTTAAACACTGGAAATCCGACAGTATGAGCCCTAAAATAAATAAGGATTAAGGATAAGGAACAAGCATTTTTACTTTCCTTATCTTATAACTTATAAATAAGGAAAGTATTGTAATCGCCCAAAATTTCACTTTTTTTTTTTGAAATTTCCATGTCTTTCATATGGTACATAACGTGCTGTCGTGGGTTCGATTCCTACCCAGGCAGAAATTTTTTATTCAGGGTGTTTCATAATTTCATACCATTTAGTCCTGCAACCTGCAATATAAGTAAATTATCTACAAATAAGTAAAAATATTACAAGCCAGCCTATTTAGCTTGAAAGAGAGTGAAACTGCCTTGTAAGTGCTAGGTTGCAGGTTCAATTCCTGCCCAAAATGAACTTTATCCTAAAAAAAGGTTTGTTTATATAATTCAAGTAGAAATCCACCTATTTTTTTGATCTTTTTTTCACCATTTTTCTCACTATTAGTCGTGTTTTTTAGTGTAAATATATTATCGGAAAGTGCAATCTCTGAGCCCTTAAATTAATTCGAAATTAATTTAAATTTCCCATTTTCAACCAATCTTACGAACAATACCATACGTCACCATAACATAATCACAATTTTTGTTTACAGTAACTCTACTGCTAGCTCTTCATCAAGGTCGCCCATCATACAGCAGTCACTCAGCAAGCTACAGTTTTCAACAAATAATAGAAAGTAAAAATAAACAATTATACATACATAGTGCAAAAACCTAGAATTCTCAACATACTGGGTGCAATATGCCAACAGAAACGAGACATCAAGCACTAAAGGACAATGATCCATATCTAACATCTGAAGATCAAGATATTCACGTAAAAGTATATCAGGAACTTAAATACATCGAACAACAAGTGAAATGTATAGAAGAATACAACCCCAATGTTCTTAGAACTTTGATCACAGACGTCTTTGAAATAATTAAAACAAAGAACAAAAACATGGAGGAACTTAGTAACAACACTAAAGCACTGGAAGAAAAAATAATAGAAATGAACGAAGAAAAGAACTATTTACAAGATAAAATTAACAATCAGAATCAACAGATAAGTGATCTAATACAAGAAAATCAAACATACTAGATCAAGACTATCAGATTATAGTCGAAAAGAATGCCGAGATCACCACATTAAGAAATATCATTGAAAGAAAATCAAACCATACTAGATCAAGACTATCAGATTATAGTCGAAAAGAATGCGAGATCACCACATTAAGAAATATCATTGAAAAAAACAAAGCAGAAAATGGAAGTCAAAACACAGACAGTGTTTTGGCACTAAAAACTGACCATCGAAAATTTGACCCGATTACATTACTTTCCTTCCTATAGGATAAGGAAAGTAAAAAAAAGATTTTCCATGAGAACAAAAAGGGTCAAAACACACCAGAGTCGTGCTTTACATGTCAGAGTTGTATGGTTCTATATTGACGAATCAAGCATCATTGGCATTTGGCATGCTTCCTAATGTGTTATGATTTATGTGAAGCATGCTGCGGGCTGTGGATGCAATTATCCTGGCTGTGGATACAAGTGTCATAGTGTCATACTATAGTGAAGTAAGATCGCGGTCAGGCGGTCTGAGCGTGACGTGCCTAAATCGAGCTTTCAACTTAAGGCCCATTCACACTTGTAGTTCGGAAAAAAATCGTGTCGTGTGTACTGGGAACATTCTCATTTAAATTAACACTAATTTCCATATTTGACAAAATCGGATAAAAATGAAACTCCTATAGTGAAGGACGTACTATCAGAGTGCTGTAAATATAATTTGTAAATAATTCAAGTAGAAATCCACCTATTTTTTTGATCTTTTTTCACCATTTTTCTCACTATTAGTCGTGTTTTTTAGTGTAAATATATTTTCGGAAAGTGCAATCTCTGAGCCCTTAAATTAATTCGAAATTAATTTAAATTTCCCATTTTCAACCAATCTTGCGAACAATACCATACGTCACCATAACATAATCACAATTTTTGTTTACATTAACTCTACTGCTAGCTCTTCATCAAGGTCGCCCATCATACAGCAGTCACTCAGCAAGCTTACAGTTTTCAACAAATAATAGAAAGTAAAAATAAACAATAAAATTATACATACATAGTGCAAAAACCTAGAATTCTCAACATACTGGGTGCAATATGCCAACAGAAACGAGACATCAAGCACTAAAGGACAATGATCCATATCTAACATCTGAAGATCAAGATATTCACGTAAAAGTATATCAGGAACTTAAATACATCGAACAACAAGTGAAATGTATAGAAGAATACAACCCCAATGTTCTTAGAACTTTGATCACAGACGTCTTTGAAATAATTAAAACAAAGAACAAAAACATGGAGGAACTTAGTAACAACACTAAAGCACTGGAAGAAAAAATAATAGAAATGAACGAAGAAAAGAACTATTTACAAGATAAAATTAACAATCAGAATCAACAGATAAGTGATCTAATACAAGAAAATCAAACCATACTAGATCAAGACTATCAGATTATAGTCGAAAAGAATGCGAGATCACCACATTAAGAAATATCATTGAAAAAAAACAAAGCAGAAAATGGAAGTCAAAACACAGACCTCATCAAAGTACAAGACATAACTATAAAAAATCATGAGAAACAACTGTCGTGTTTAAAACTATTGATCCAAGAAAGAGAAAATACCATAAAGAAACAAAAACTAGAGATTGAAGGCCTTAATCTAACTATCAAATCTATGGAAGGCACAATTGATCAAATCAATAATAAGCAATTGAACTACTTTTCTACGACAACTTTCAATAGTTCATTTGATGTAAGTAAAACAATTGAAAACAACACCGGAATAACTGCATATGATAATGGATTCTCGTTCACAACCCCACACAGTAACAGACCACTCCGAGAATCTGGTAATATCCGAAAAACACCAAGAACAAATCACTCATCCACTGAGAGTCTCCTCACGAATAAATCTCCCAAAAAAACAGAAAAATCGGAACATCAACAACTCAAAGATCATTTAAATCAGATAGATGACAACATAAATTCCAAATTTACGGATATGGACAAAAATATCAAAATAATTCTTGAAAAAATCAAGCAGCTAGAACAATCAAAGTCAAAAACTAAAGACAATGAAACAAATCCAGCACAACAATCAAAACCAATAAGCCCACCAATCGAAATTCAAGAAAAAGTAGATGTCCTTTTAATCGGTGATCACCATGCTAATCAATTGAAAAGCACATTAATAAAGTATATACCGAAAAACTGGAGTATCAAAGAAAAAATTGTTGATGATGCAGATTTTCCCAAGCTCAGTACAACGAAAGATTCAACCGCATGCACACATCTCATAATTATGGCAGGAACGCACGACATTCAAAAAACACCGATGTATGAAATCAAAGAAGCAATTGACAAAATTATTAAGACATATAAATCAACCTATACTCATTTCATACAAATTCCTGAGAGATACGATGACTTGAACCTAAATTATCACATAAACCGAGTAAACAAGTCGCTGCAAAGTCACCTAAGTAAATATCAAAACAAACGAGAGATAACAATATACAAAACGAAGGAAATAATCAACAGCTGGGATTTCAACGAAAAAACCAAAATAAATCAAAACGGAATGAACAAACTTTGCTATGTCATCAGACAGAAGATTGAAGAAAGATATCCAAATGAACACCAATCAACCACATATTTCACACACAATGATAGATACAACGACCGAGGACAACATAAGAAAGTATCATGGAAAAATTCACAACACCCAGTAACGTCATGGAAAAATTCGCAACACCCAGTAACGTCATGGAAAAATTCGCAACACCCAGTAACGTCATGGAAAAATTCGCAACACCCAGTAACGTCATGGAAAAATTCGCAACACCCAGTAACGTCATGGAAAAATTCGCAACACCCAGTAACGTCATGGAAAAATTCGCAACACCCAGTAACGTCATGGAAAAATTCGCAACACCCAGTAACGTCATGGAAAAATTCGCAACACCCAGTAACGTCATGGAAAAATTCGCAACACCCAGTAACGTCAGCATTAAGTCACAATCAAGATTCAATGTCATACAATGCACATCAGTACGAAGTGGATTTCCCAGTTTATAATCAGCGCAGAGAGAGAGAACCAGAGAGAGAGAGAGAGAGAGAGAGAGAGAGAGAGAGAGAGGGAAAGGTATTTTGAATTGGAAGAGGGGGAAAGGAGGGGGAAAAGAGACAAAATAGAATATTGAATGGGAAGAGACGATTGGTTGAAGGAGGAGAGAGAGAGAGAGAAAGGGAGAAGAAAGAGGGAAGAAAAAGACAGAGGGAACATTGGGTCTAGGAGACAATAGGAGGCAGAGGGAAGGAAGGGAGAAGAGAGAGGGAAAAAAGACAGGAGGGAGGGTAATCCTCCAAAGTTCAAAACAGCATGAAAATGTACGCTCGAAATATCCGCAAAGTTCTATGAGGTGGAAACAGTATTCACTTGTTCGAGAAATTGGGAGGGAGAGAATCCTTTCTCTCTATTCCCGGAATCCGATTCCGAAAAAAAAAAATCCCTCTCCACCGCCAAAAATCCCTTTTCCCCGCAATAAATTTGAATATTTTCAAAATATATTTTAAGTGAAGTTGGAGTTATGAAAATTTATGTAAAATTTCGCTGTGTGTTCAAAAAAAAGAGCTCTGTTTTCAGCTTAGCTATTTTTACGTGTTTTAGTTTTGATGAGTAGATATGGGTAGGTAAATAAAATCCTTTTTGGTTTAATCCAAATGGGTACTAATGATACTATTAGATGGTATTATTATGACACTGTTCATGCATTAAAAAGTTGGTATGTCGGTCTGTGTGTATGTGTACGTACTCGTACATGAAGACACGTTAAGGTAGAAACACATTAGTATCACGTCACGTGAGCTCTTGGAAAGTTGGAAAGATGTGGTTCAAAGTTCTCCCAT
>NW_007381942.1:7011-10208 GCF_000475195.1 Diaphorina citri | reverse complement strand
CTCGATCCAGCACTCACAAGGTAGACGTGCCACCCTTCAAAGTAACTAGGCTTGTCTGTAATATCTACCAACCCACATATTCAGTAATCAGTTCCTTTCTTCCTTCTCATTCCTACAGCTACATGGACATGGCATTAGCCACATCTAGTTCCTAGATCGACATTTTCGGCCTTGGTATAGGTAATCCACTAAAGAAATACTCTGAAATGTAGAGAAATACATCTTGAAATGCATTTCAATCGAAGTTCCAGTGCAAATTTTCTGCCGACTCGACTGTGGGAATCGAACTCGGGACCTTCTGCGTCGAACACTCGATCCAGCACTCACAAGGTAGACGTGCCACCCTTCAAAGTAACTAGGCTTGTCTGTAATATCTACCAACCCACATATTTAGTTCCTTTCTTCCTTCTCATTCCTACAGCTACATGGACATGGCATTAGCCACATCTAGTTCTTAGATCGACATTTTCGGCCTTGGTATAATCCACTAAAGAAATACTCTGAAATGTAGAGAAATACGTCTTGAAATGCATTTCAATCGAAGTTCGAGTGCAAATTTTCTGCCGACTGTGGGAATCGAACTCGGGACCTTCTGCGTGACAACCAACCTTGCCCCTAATTCTAACGTGTATGACTTTGTTTGTTTTTCCTTTCTTCCTTCTCATTCCTACAGCTACATGGACATGGCATTAGCCACATCTAGTTCCTAGATCGACATTTTCGGCCTTGGTATAATTATAATCCACTAAAGAAATACTCTGAAATGTAGAGAAATACATCTTAAAATGCATTTTAATCGAAGTTCGAGTGCAAATTTTCTGCCGACTCGACTGCGGGAATCGAACTCGGGACCTTCTGCATGGCAACCAACCTTGCCCCTAATTCTAACGTGTATGACTTTGTTTATTCTTTTTTTATTTTCTATTTCTTTTCAAATACCTACGTATTCTGCAAATGTAATAGAAAGTCGTGTGATGTTCACACCAGATTTTTTATTTATGACTTTAAATTCGTATCATGATTTTAAAATTTTGAACTGTTAGCTCTGACTAAATTTACAACCGGAGGACCAAAGATGTTTAGGTTCGAAATTGTGTTTGCGAAAAACTAAACGACTTTGGTACCGAGGAAGAAAATTGAAAACAAAATAATAACATGAGTTTTTCCTAATTGAAATCCATCTTAATTATTTTACCATTCCCATCTCGACGTTTCATGTAGAAAATGGCGTTTTCATGTGAAATAATTGTATTATCACTATTAAGATGGCATTTTCATGCGAAATAATTGTATTATTATCACTATTAGGATGGTTTGTACTTTGTAAACAGACTATTGGCGTTTCCGGGCATAGAAATAGAACAATGGAATTGAATCTTGTTTTGTCTGAAAAGTCTCTTTAACCCCCTAAACTGTGGACTGAAAGGAATGTAGAAGTAAAAAAATCCCCAGTCCTTAACCAAGCTGATGTACAAAAAGCGGTAGGAGATCTAGAATTTTTGAATGAGAACATTGAACACCAATAGTTACAATTAATAATTGAGGAGGTTTGATAGAGGAAACTGTAACTGCTAAGGTCTTATCGTCCCGAAATAGACGAGGGAAGAAGTACAGGATAGGAGATAGCCAGCCGTTCCGAGAACGAACCTTAACTGTTAAGATAAAGTATTGGAAGGATTTAAGATAAAGTATTGGAAGGATTTTACAAAAACTTCTGTATCTTTTTGCTTAGTTAAGCGTTTTCAGCGTGAATTAAGGTACCAATGACTACTGAGGTCTTATCGTCCCGAAATCGAAGAGGGAAGAAGTACAGGATAGGAGATAGCCAGCCGTTCCGAGAACGAACCTTACCTGTTTAGATGTTTAAGATAAAGTATTGGAAGGATTTAACAAAAACTTCTGTATCTTTGTGCATAGTTAAGCGTTTTCAGTGTGAATTAGGGTACCATCATGATTTTTTTACTTTCTATTACTACAGTATAAACCGGCTTTTATTTGTATAAAATATTTATAAAATACTTGTTACAAAGGTTGGCAAGTTTGATTAGAATAACAAAAATAAAGCAAAATGTTAGGGCTAAAAATTGAAAAAAAAAAAAAACAAAATGCATACCTATTAAGTAAATGACTATAGCGTATAGCGAGCTATACTAGTAATGAAAGTATTGCAATAGGTTCAAATTTTTGGGACTAATTTTCAATAACATTCCAATTTAGAAAAGCCCTTTTACCCCAAAAGGGGCCTAATCAGAGTTGAGTCCTTTTTGAATAATAGGCCTTCAACCATTTCTATCTGTTTTCCATTCAGCATTATTTTTCGAAGCAAATGTTTTTGTTGTGGTTGTTTTTGTTGTTGTAAGATGTTTTTCATATTCAATTGTACATTATCTGTCTGTAGAATTGTACCTATCTCTATGTACAATGTAGTACATGTCTGTCTGTACTCCACTAATGGATGGTCGGAAAAACGCGCAACATAGAAAAACATTTTTCTCTGTCTGAACATCATAGTATTTATTATTATTATTATTTTGTTTTATTTAATCGAGTTGAACAAGAAATTTGTGCAAATTCAAAGAATAGTGCCCTATGCACACATTTTTATTTGGAAAGACGCGATGGCTTAGTATTTTGGCGATAATTTTGCTCACTCGTGAAACCAGTAAAGCGTTTAGTACTGGTAATAATAGACTTGAGTTAATTAGGGTATTATTTGTAATTTATCTGTTTTTATTTAATCTGTTTATTTTTAATTTTATAGACGGTGTTTGTGTAGGTGGGAACATTTAGCGGCACATAAAGATGAGTTGTTTTGGTTGATGCTACTTCCGATTGTGACTGGTGATTTTTTAATATCAAGAAATACCTACATCTTGATATTGATGTTTGTTTACTTTTTTACCATGACACATGGTGGCTTGATAGTTGACATTTGACGCGATGAATATTTTTTTATTTTATTTTATTTAATATACCTTATTTATACTGTCGGCTAGAGGAGGAGAACTATCGATAGCACTATCGATAACTATCGATAGTTTTGACTATCGAACGCTATCGATAGTTGAGGCTTGACTATCGATAGTTTTCGATAGTTTTTTTCTGCACATTTTTCGTTTGTTTTGGTCGTTTTAGAAGTGAAAAGTGTCAAAAAAATTGTAAAAAAAAAATAGATGTATACAAATCTATGAAAAAAA
>NW_007381942.1:0-5992 GCF_000475195.1 Diaphorina citri | reverse complement strand
ACATCATAGGTGTTCGCAATTTTTATTAAATTTTATTGTTTCTTTGGGGACAGTAGATAAAAATTTCATGGGCGGTGCATGTGGAAAAGAATGAGTTACGAGCTGAGTTTTAACGTGAAGGTCTGATCACCCACACTTGGCAATAGGGAGAGAGTGAAGTGCGATGTGTCGACAAGGTCTCTCCGTTTGCTTCCTTAGGGATAAAATGAGGGGAGCATTGTTGCAAAGGTCTTGGATAACATGGCGCTTTCGAGTGTTTTTTTGGATTCTCCGATCCCTTTTTGACTTAACTCCTCTAAGTACATAATCAACTCTATTTTACGTCTTTTTTTGTAGAGGTTTGATAGAGGGAACTGTAACAACGGAGGTCTTATCGTCCCGAAAGCGAAGAGAGAAAGAAGGCACGATATGAGAAAACTCGCCTTTCCGGGAACGAACCTTACTGTTTAGTATGAAGTTCCCCCTGGGCGGGAATCGAATCCGGTACCTAGCGCTCTCTACCTTTCAGGCTAACTACAAGGCTAGCTATTATGGTATTATGTATCATTGAAAATTGTACGTTAACATTTTTCACTTCACAAATCAAAATTCAAATTCCATTCTTTCCCAGTCCACTTTGGCCACAAAAATTAATGGTTATTTCCATTCGTCCAAGACGGGATAGGAGAAAGCCAGCCGTTCCGAGAACGAGCCTTATCTGTTCAGGATAAAATACGCCCCGGGCGGGAATCGCAGACGCGCTACCTACCAACCTTGGCTGGCTAGGTAAGAGAACTGCCTAATAATTTCTCAGAAGTATGTAGTGACCGGCCCTAACCAGCCTAGTTAGCTGTTAGCTGTCAGGCTAAAGCAAAAACCAAATTTCAGTCAAAGGCAATCACCCTGGCTTCGGCTGATTGAGAGGTTGACGAAAAACGCCGACCCCGTCCGAACACGGGAAAAGGGGAAGAAAAAGTGTACGTAGCAACTTTAATGGTGTGTGGTGTAGTGGGTAACACGGTGAATTTCGGACCTGGAGATTGGTCCCGTCTCAACACGGGAAAAGGAAGAAGACGAGGGGGCACGATTGGTCCAGTCAGTCCAGTGGTAACGCTCTTGTTTGCCATGCAGAAGGTCCCGGGTTCGAATCCCACCATCGACAATTTGTTTTTTCCGATGGTTCGTTTTTCGATTGCGAATATTTCAACGGGTTACTTTCTGGTGTTCTCGTGTTGAGCCAGCACCTAAATGGGAAGTATTGTGTCTCTTCTCGCCCATCTGATGAGAGGCATACTACGGGATGGGCATGCTACGACATAGGCCACAAGCGTCTAATATAGCAGTTGTTCATATAGCTACGAAATAAAAATAAAAAAAAGTCTGAGATCTAGTGCAGTTTAGTCTCAGAGGTACTGCATTTGTACAGTAGGCATAACTCTAAGACCACACCAGATCAGGTCCGCCTGTCAGGTAATAATAATAATAATAATAATAATAAGCTTTATTTAGTTTCTTCGTGTCCCTATAAGTATATGTAAATACTTTTCATATGGCAATAATACTTTAATACTTTTCCTGTATAATACTTTTCCTATAAGTATATGTAAATAGGTCTATCTGATAGTGAGTGGCTGGCCTAACATCATACGTCAAACGTACCGGATAGGGAACGTTTGGAAAAAACAACGCTTCCCGTTCGTGTGAGTGCAACTCAGTAGTTTTAATACGCGAGGTTTTAGAAAACTACGAATTTCGAGGTGATTTTTATTTTAGTTTCTTTTTTTTTCAGTTCTTTTTTACTTTTTCTGAATGAGGTCTACTACAGTTTAATTCTTCAAGTTTTTTTTTTTTTCGATTAGGCGCTTTAACTCTTATATATTCTTCAAGTTTAAAATTTCGATTAGGGTTTCCAATTCGCTAAACTATAAATTTAAAGTTCGGATTGAGGTCTACACTTCACTTTACTATGTATAAGTTTTAAATACCGACTTACCGATTGTTAGGTATAAGTTTCAAACACCCAACTAAAATATTAAGCTATAATTAAAAACAATTTATTTGTGTGAAATTTGTGTAATAATCGTAAAATAAGGTCAACATTTGTCAACACGTGGATTTGTGAAATGTTGTATGATTAGTACCACGCAACAGTTGTATTTATGGAAATTCTATTGATTTTTAATTGACCTGTGGTAGTTTGACTGATAATGGATCATCGAATAACTTCTTTTGTTGTTTTTTGTGTGTTTTTGTTCGTTTTTAATGATTAATTCTCGAAGAATGATCATTTTGTTGTGTCGACATTGATTTTCAGTCGAGTGGTATTTTATTGCAATTACACTCCCACCTGTTGCTGTTTTGTTTTTCAGTGTTTTAATTACTGTTTTACTTGGTGATTGTTTCGGATAGTTTGCATCCTCGATCGTAGTTTTTTGTCTGACTAGTTAACCAGGGACATCAGTTTTTCTTTCTTTACTATTTTTTTCTTCTTTATTTACTATCATTTTTTTTCCGAATGATCAGTGTTTCTGAGCTTTTTTTTATGGCGTCACTGCTAAGGTCCTGTCAGGCTTTAATGTCAGCTTGCTTTTTTCCCTAGAATAAATTTAGTGATCTTGGTATAGTAAACAAAGGAATTTTAACCGTGTTAAACATACTTTAAATTAAATGCTCGTCACAAATGTAGTAATCTTGTATTTTTTCTCGTATTTATAAACAAGTCTTCCACAATCAAGATTTCCACTTGCATTTTCCGTTTCAATTGCTGTTGCCAGAATCAGTTTTCTTCTTCTTTTGGCGTTTTCTTTCGAATAACATTGAAATTTTCATCGTGCTTGGTTGAAAACAAGTGACGCTCAAATGGGAATAATTTAGCGTATGTGAACTTTGTGGAATGTCCTCTCTGACTCTGACTGAGGGGGAATTCTCGTTTTGATCAGTTGGAAAGTAACTTGTGAAACCTTTACTTGTCCTCAGCATCACAAACTTGAAGTTCTCCAAGAATTTCTGATCCCTGATTCTATACCAAGGCCGAAAGTAGAGAGCTCGCAGAGGGTGAGACGTCTAAAAAAATCAGAACGGTTTCATTGAATAGTGAATGCCAATCAAAAAGAACCGACGAACATTGTGATTTACTTACAAAAATTATGATTGTATGACTTTCCATTCCCCCAAATAAATTCATGTCTTCCTCATATGCATATGACCTGAATTTGTTCCATGTCTCAGGAAAACTATTCGGATTTCCGCACCAGCCAAGTATGACATACCTAATATGACTATTTTGTCTGTGAGACAGCGGACAGAGTCAGATTGGAGTTTGCGCTATTCAGAAAAAATAGACCAATATTGTCCTTTTTCTAATCTCTATTTCCATGCCAAAAAAGAAAAAAAAAAAATCATTTTCTTCTAGACAAATACCTAACAGCGTAAAATTGTTATCTCTTAAATTTATAAGAGTAGTCATGCTAAGTTAAGTACAGCCTTAAATTTGTCAACTACCTTGGCTTAATGGTTTAAGTTTTGCACCTAGTAATTAAGTAGGTAGTTAGTAATTAATTAACTTATACCTCTATGTACTATCTCGTAATCTAAGTATGTACGAGTACATACCTCCGCGAAGCTTTGTGATTATTTGATCAGCAAAAAAAAAAAAATATTGTTCACTGAGATTTTACCGTTTTACAATTTTCGAACAAAAAATCTGATTGATCTCTAGACCTTTACTCCCCAGGCTGAACATGAGGGTTAGATGACCAATTCTCAGGTAAGTATGTACCTACCTACGTACGAAATCTATATCATTATAACATTTATAACCCATTAGGATAATCTGTAAAATTAGATTTAGGACCTACCTTACTGTAGGTCGGGGAATAGTACAGATAAGTACAGGTAGGCACTTATTTATTAAGAAGTTCATGATCAAAAGTTCAAGTAAGTTAGTACCTAGATAGCTATTTTACCAAATGAACACCGAAAACTACTCATTAAATAACCTGAGGCAAGTTATAGTGAAGTTGATTGATTTCATACTGATAAGATGATTCTTCATGAGGAAACCCTGGACGCGCCGGCGCAGAAGTCAACATTCATGTCAACATTGAGTTACAAATCCCGGGTGCCCAAGTTCACGCTCCATCCGGGGGATTACGAGAAAACGAAGACGTCAATGTTTCTCCAGCATTGTTGGAAGTTATGCTCGAGCCCCGGCTCAGAGTTTGGTGTGTCGCCCTTTTCTGGTGTCATCCCTATCCGGTCTACTCGCTAAAAAAACTCCCCGGTCTTCAATGCTAGTACTGAAACAACGTTGGGACCTATTTTCTTTTTGAATTCGAAGACCAGGTGTTGAAAAACTACATCTATTTCCGATAAGATCAATGTACAATTGTACACAGAACTCCTACCTAAGTACCTACCTTATGCCTAAGGCTCTCGTAACTCAAGTCGGATAGAACTAACTTCTTTTGAGGATCAAGAACGATTTGTTCAGCATCAGGGAAACAACTTTATCTAATTCTGTACTTTCTTTCCTTTACCATTATTATTATTATTATTATTATTATTATTATTATTATTATTAATCCATGGGCATTGATATTCAGTACGAAAGGTGTTTCACCACCTTTCTTGGTCTTATAAAAATGGTAAAATAAATAAATACCTTGATTCAGTATTATCCATGAAAAATTCAAAACCCCATCTAACGGGTTAGCCACATGTCTTTATCATATTACCCATTCTACCATCCAAACTCGGTTAACAGCTTGTTGTTCCCAAGCTGCGGGTGGGATTAACAGCACCTGCCACCTGCTACTAGTAGCCTGCTATCTATCTACACGTTCAGCAGAATACAGAATACCTACCTGCCGAAATAGGTGTACGAGTACCTAATATTATGCCATCTAAAATACTTCAGTAGAATACAGAATACCTACCTGCCGAAATAGGTACCTACGCTACGTATCATAAGAGATACCTACTGCTCACTGCTCATAAAGATGGAGGTAGGCAGAGGAGTTACTTTTCTCTTTAAACAATAATTACGAGTAGGTAGGTAATAAAATGGAAAATGCATTCTTACCTACATAAGTTTAAGTAGGTACATAGTGCTTTCTTTATGGACTGTCAGCTTAGAACAGGAACAGGGAAAAGATTTTGAATTGTGTTTAATAGCATTACTACTGAAATACGCACTTTTAAAAAAAAAGAGGTTTGACAGAGGGAACTGTAACTGCTATGGTCTTATCGTTCGGAAATCGAAGAGAGAAGGAAGACGGGATAGCAGAAAGTCAGCCCCCCCCTCCTCAGTAGGTACAATATTGTATTGCGTCCCGAATTTCTTTTTCCAGGGCGGATTTTGTAATGGATCGTTACTGCATATCTCATAGGTATAATATGTACCTACCGTAGAGTACCTATCTCTTGAATATGGTCCGTCTGCTGTATGTTACGCTGATAGACCTATGTTATCTTTTCACGAGAAAAGGGTTCGGACTGATAAAAAGGGGGTATAGCTCGACTGATTTTGATTAAATTAAATTATTTGTTGTCAAGAAGTGGTCAAATTATTATTTTGGTCAAGAAGTGGTCAGCTTATTATTTTGGTCAAATTCTCAAAATCTCAAATCATATTGAGGGTAAAATTCCATAACTCAGGTGGGATTGAACCCACCCCCTCCTGTTTGCCAGTCTTGACCACGTGACGTGCAGTGATTATATGGATCGATAAGTTGACACCTAATTTATCGGTCCATACAACCTGCCCCTTTTTCCCTGCACAAAAGAAGCATAGGTAGTTTCGCTCTTCATGAATAAATCTACATAGCTATTCCCAAGTTACTTATTATGCTAAGGACGTTTTTTCCTTGTGTACATACCTATCTAAAATCTCATTTTTTCCTCTTTCTCTCTCTCCCTTCTTTCTCTCTCTCTGTCTCTCCCTCTCTCTCTCTCTCTCTCTCTCTCTCTCTCTCTCTCTCTCTCTCTCTCTCTCTCTCTCTCTCTCTCTCTC
>NW_007381941.1:9888-11873 GCF_000475195.1 Diaphorina citri | reverse complement strand
TTCATTCAACAAATATGAAATTGCCCTCACACTTACCTTGTCTATCTTGAACGGATTTCCGAACATGTGTTGTCTGACTGGTGTGGACTCAACTTCACGTAAAGGTGCGGCCATACGCTTCAAATACTCCTGATAGTTACCCATCTGAGATATGGGCATCGTGTGAATGTAATCTGTATGGGGAGATAGAGAGGAAATTATGCTTTTAACGTGGACATTGTTTGTAGTAATGAGTACATATGAACAGTAGTACATAAGATGATCTAGAAATAAAACCTTGTGGGTGTATCCAAAGTTCCTTGTGTATTTTACGCACGTTTAAATGTTTCAAGTTTATGTGAATGTAATCTGTATGGGGAGATAGAGAGGAAATTATGCTTTTAACGTGGACATTGTTTGTAGTAATGAGTACATATGAACAGTACCTAGTACATAAGATGATCTAGAAATAAAACCTTGTCGGTGTATCCAAAGTTCCTTGTGTATTTTACGCACGTTTAAATGTTTCAAGTTTCAATAGCACATGAAGATGCGAGTTTTTCTCTGTGGAGCGTGGGCGTGTAAATGCTTGCTTCCCTTCGATTTCCGACAGCCTTTCGATAGCAAATATTTCAACGGGTCACATTCTAGTGTTCAAGTATTAACCCAGCACCTAAATGGGAAGTATTGTGTCTCCTATCGCCCATCTGATGAGGGGCATACTACGGGATACGGGATGTTTCAATAGCACATGAAGATGCGAGTTTTTCTCTGTGGAGCGTGGGCGTGTAAATGCTTGCTTCCCTTCGATTTCCGACAGCCTTTCCATAGCAAATATTTCAACGGGTCACCTTCTAGTGTTCGAGTGTTCACCCAGCACCTGAATGGAAAGTATTGTGTCTCCTATCGCCCATCTGATGAGGGGCATACTACGGGATGGACATGTTATGACACAGACCACACGAGTCTACTCACCTTCATCCAACAGTTTCATTTGTGTGACCTGAGGTTGCAGGAAATTGGCCCTCATTCTAACTACTTGATCCAATAGATGTCGTCTCTGTATATCGAATGGATTTCTATAGGACATAGAACCAGGATGATATTTCCTTGTACGTTCTACTCCTACTACAAACCCTCCGAACTCACTCAACTGTTCCTTGAGTGAAGAGAATTTATCTGCAAGTAGAAGAGAAATGATTAACAAAAAGAATTTCTAAAGTTTTAGTAAAAAAAGAAAAAAAAATCGTTATGTAAGCAAGTAACCTAATAATTTCTAAACTAAACGAAATCTTACGTATGAAACAATGAAGAAAAGGAAAAAAGTTTGACCTTGAAAAAATAATGTAAAAAGTAAGAAGTTTTTATTTAATAAAAAGGTTTTGCCCTCAACGGAGTTACTTTGGCATAGTATTATGTTACGTACATGTTAGGCTCAATCCCCGAATTCGCTCAATGAGCGAAAAAATAGCTCACTCCGCGGAGTTAAAAATCTGGTGTGAACATCACACGACTTTCCTTATCCTATTGAATGATGCTTATTTTTATGCATAGCACCCCCTGTTCCTACTGGAGTGCTACTGCCGCTATTGCGGTTGTTCTGAAATGACGACAAAATTATTTAACACAAAGATGAGAAAAAAAAACACGTGATTTTATTATTACGTAAACTTTGGATTTTTTTTCTTAACCGTTTAGTCAGTATAGCTGAAAACCGCCAAAAAACGGTCGAAATCTGCCCAAAAGCGGTCAAAATACCGCCAAGAGCAGCAACCATCTCAACCAAACGTTTTGTGTTGCATCCTTGTCACATTTGTAAACTACATACCAAATTTCAAGTCTCTAGCTTATACCGTTCCCGAGATATTGTTAAATTACACCGAAAACCGCCAAAAAGCAGTAAAATGCCGCCAAGCGTTACACCGGTCTTAACCAAAAGTTTCGTGTCGCATCCTTGTCACATTTGACAACTACATACCAAATTTCAAGTCTCTAGCTCATACCGT
>NW_007381941.1:7158-9104 GCF_000475195.1 Diaphorina citri | reverse complement strand
ATTGTATAAAATCGCCTTGCGGCCTTTTTACAGACTAAGGGCCGTGAATTGTTATTAATAGTAGCATTTTAACAATATATTTTGGCTGGTTGAATTTGTGTTGTTCGTATTTATGCATTAAGAAAAAACGGTTTTCCCGCCCCATCGAGACGAGATGTCAAAACATTATTGTACATATTATCATTGGTTACTGACCTGTCGAACTCATCCTTAGCCTGTATCTTGATTCGCTTCAGATTACACTCAATACAGAAAACTCAGAGAGTTCTCCATACTAATTCAGGAATTAAGGGATTGGGAGGATAGCGGCGCTGGCATACCCATCCCTGATCGAGCCTCCTTAGAGGCTGAAATAAAACTTATAATAGCATAAATTAGTCTTCTTACTCTCTTCTTAGCCTTTTTCGTGTTCATACTTTCATCTCATCTATTTCCTTATTATGGGGGACTGGTGTGCTCCTCTCCCGAGAGAGTATGCAATTAACACTGCGGGACCCTCTGTAGATCTATTGTGACCAGTATTTTTTCCCCTGCCCAAGCTGCTAGTACCCTGGCCTTGATGGAAACCATAGAAGTACCCCTCACTGGTATATATCGATCCAAAAAATTCACCTGCAGCACCCTCTAAAGAGTCGGCACACTCAGATTTATTCCAGAGAAAAAGCTGTGAGTCCATATACTATCCCATTAAGAGGATACCACGAGGTGCCATCAAGGTCAGAGAGCTAGCTCAAGGCCCCCGAATCGTAGGGGTCTGATGAGGGATATTCAGGTACATAATTATGTCATTGTACCCTACTTCCTGAGACGGACATGACCGTAGTCCCATTCAGGTACCCTCAAGAGCCACTGTTACTGTCTGTGGCTTGACAGGGCTGGTTTTGTCTCAGTTTTACGTCCTCCAGCGAGACGTGAGTTTCTCTCATACAATGATAGATAGCAGTTCGCCTTTACAATAGATATTAGACACCCTTACTACTTGCGAATGCGATCTGAAGTGCTTATTGAGGAGTACTTAAATGTAAAAAAATGTAAATGTAAATGCAGTTTCTTTGTGTTATTATGTCACAACTTTGGTGCTCACTGCAGCATTGTAGGATTTTCCCAATATCTCAATAATCATAAAATCCAATGTTTACCTACCATGCTGGCACCGGTCGCTATACGCATTTATATGTCATAGCTACTCATTTTCCTCACGAGGCTGAGTGGGCCCCGCAACAGCCAGTCACGGAATCAGTCATTTGCATGATACAAATTTCTTGTGACCCCGCCGGGAATGGGAACCCGGGTCTCCACGCGTGCAATAGGCGGAGCGCAGTGACCACTACGCATGGGAGTTGACGAGTAGTACTTAAACATGCTAATGGCTCAAATAGTTAAGAAGCTAACTGTAAATCACAAGAAGGGCGGTAAACGCTTCGATGTGCGGAAAACCTTCATCAGAAGACATGATATTGTACCTTACTCGAGATACGAACTGAATTATTGTTCCCAAAGTTGGGTCAGTGAGAACCCTTTTCTGATTGTTTGCAAAAAAGTAAAGTTAACTATTGGAGAATTCTGGCTTTCGCAGGGTTAGGGAATTTTCTTTTTCCTCTTCCTTCTTCTTTCCATTCCTTTGATGGACGGTACGTAAGGTCGCAATAATTCGGTTTGTGTGGGAAAAGCTCACTATGCGAGAAACCCTGGCTTAAGATACTATCACAGCAGCTAGTAGAGCATGGGTACCGATGTACTTCTGAAAGTTCCCCCTCCACTCCGGGCGTAACTTTCATTGCGATGTACTTTGAAGAAATCATCAATGTAGAGGTAGTAAGGCAGGATAGTTGTATGCATAACGAAGAAGGTTTTACTGTGGAGAGCATTGCGTGGACGCCTTCAGGTAACAAAACGGGATGACCACATCCGAGGTTCTTGTAACTGTTAGCTACGAACACCTGAGA
>NW_007381941.1:0-6424 GCF_000475195.1 Diaphorina citri | reverse complement strand
GGGTTTTACGTTTGATCGTAATGATTCTTTAATAATATCATGCAAGAGATCCATCAAGGTTTCTTGTAGAACCTTGCAGTGTGCAAGTGCTCTAGGGAGGTTTATAATCTGTGAACCATAAAATAGGAGGGGGAGAAGGGGGGGAGGGGCAAATGCGCAACAAAGCGGATGGTTATAGCAGAATGAATTAACACCAGGAGAGTTTTCACAATAAAAACAGTGTGAGTGTAAGTTTGAATACAACGGGTTTTGACTTTGATTGTTTGATTCACCGTAACAGTCCCGTTCACACAGAAGCTAAATTTTCTTCGTCCGAAGTTACGATTTTTGAATTTTTTTTCGTTGGCAATGTGAACACCTCACGAAAGAAATAAAAAAAACCCCTCGTTTCGTGCAGTGTGTTGACGGGCTACAATTCCACAAAGGCTTTTGTTAATTTTCATAAAGAAAGTTTTCTAGTCACATTTTGAACGCCATGGGAACTTGTAGGGCTTAGTAGGAACTCACCTGTATCAAGGACCACAAATCAAAGGGGGTCCTTGGTCGTACGTCAAATCACTACTTACTTTTGCCTGGTTTCCTACTTCCTTATAGATAAGGGCTCTCACTCGCCATATTGATATTTCTTCAGTTGGCTGATCACTATCAGGGTTGGAGGTCTAGTTTCCCCTACCACCATTGTTAGTATGATTTGTTAAGGAGGGAATGATCGTGACTAATTGATCAGATGGGAGGAGGAGGAGAATGGTCTGTGGGAGATGGAGGGTAAGGGTTAGTGTTGGGTGGATATCTCAATCGTGAGAGGACCTTCGACTTCCAATCTGGAAATGAGAAAGTACAAGATTAATAGTAACTAGTGGTTCTGTGAACTGTAGACCTCACTCAGATTCTTTTGCCTAAAGCTGAGACTTTGCTAAATTGGGTGACCTGCCGTAATACACTGTGTACATCAAAACAGAAATAAATAAAGATTATCTACACTCTCTTATGCAGGTCTATATCTCAAAAAAAGAGGTGACATAGTTTTTTTTCCCCTTTCTTTTTTTTAGAATACTTATAAACGCTGTTAATCACTCTAAAGAACAAAATTGAAGAAGGATTGATTTCGAACCTTAAAAAAAAAAAAAAAAAAAATCTGGTGTGACATCACACCGACTTTCTATTACATTAAACTTCTCAACTTAAGTCGGACATGTTCTAAAAGTCTTCCACCATTCGATTCGGCGGGTGAAAAATCCCATGGGATCAACTATTCACATGCTTTCTTGTTAATGGGTTCACCAAATAAAAGGGAAATTTGTTGACACCGGGGAGTATCGAACTCGCAACTTCTCAACTGTAAGTCAGAGAGTGCTAAAAGTAGCAACATTCCGATCCGCGTGAAAATCACATGGGATTAACTATCCTTGCTTATTTGGTAACGGGTTCACGAATAAAAGGGAAATATGTTGACACAGGGAAGATCGAACCCGCAACTTCTCAACCTAAGTCAGACAGTACTAAAAGTAAAGCACCATTCCGATCTCCGGCGTGAAAAATCAATTGATTAGAATATTCCACATCCGAATGACCAAATGTTTTCGATTCTCTACCGTTTTACGAAATGAAGGGTTAGCAACAATGACTTTGGTTACATATGCAGGAGGGTGACTATCCGATTTTTAAACCAAATTGTTACAGTCGCGTCTTGGACCATACCGGGATAGCCATCACCAGAATTTCTCCATCGGCTTTACGACCAAACCCGTTCTTGAGACTATTTGTTCAACAACCTTTTCAACATTTTCCACGAAATGAGTGTTAAGTAACAATTACTTGGTTTAATATCTGGATGGTGGACTATCCCGATTTTTTACCAAACTGTTACAGTCGCGTCTGGACCATACCGGGATAGCATACCAAATTTCATTATCTCTACGAAAACCGTTCTTGAGATATTTTTGTTCACAAGAAATTTCTACTTTTTCCCATTTAAACCTGTAGTACGTACGTTACGTACGTACGTACGTACGTACGTAACGTACAGACCATGGGCTAAAAACACTTTTTTGTGAATCAGGGACCCAAAACGGATATTTCCACCCCATTCCCCGATTTTGAAATTGACCGATTGCAATACTTTCTCATTACCCTTGTATAGGTTCCCTATACGTAAGGTAATAAAAGTAAAAACAATAGAATTTACCAAGAATTGGGATTATTTTTGTAGATAGGTAACAGAAGGGTAATACAAGGGTCAAATAAATGCGGTAATTTATCTATTACATGATTCCCAAAAGTTTGAGACCAAAATTGGACCTGGACAACCAATTTCAAGGATCGACGTGTCTTGATTCAAGGAACTCGCAATTTCAAAGTTCATCAAATCGGACCAAATAATCCGCGAGTTAAAGCGGAAACAAATAAACACACAACATCTAAATTAAATGCAAAATGGTCGAGTTAAAACGTGAACCTTTCCACTTCGTTCGGTCAATTAGAACCTACCTTCTATACAAGAAAGAGAGTTACAACTGGGCTGACTGTGGGGATACCTATTACCTGGCACTGATTTTCTAAGAGGCTCTTATTATAGGTACTGAATTTAATCAAGTTCATTTTAGATTAACTCAATTTTGAAAGAAAAAAAAACTCTCCTGAAGGAGAAAGTAAGTAATGTAAAATGCAGTTTCTTTGTGTTATGATGTCACAACTTTGGTGCTCACTGCAGCATTGTAGGATTTTCCCAATATCTCAATAATCCTAAAATCCAATGTTTACCTACCACTACCATGCTGGCACCGGTCTCTATGCGCATTTACATGTCATAGCTACTCATTTTCCTCACGAGGCTGAGTGGGCCCCGCAACGGCCAGTCACGGAATCAATCATTTGCTTGATACAAATTTCTTGACCCCGCCGGGAATCGAACCCGGGTCTCCCGCGTGCAACGCGAGCGCAGTGACCACTACGCTATGGGAGCTGACTTTTAGAGAAAGTAACGTAGGTACTAGAAGTGTCACTTACCTCCTGATCCTGAGTCTGCTAGTCCATTACTCAGTGGTGTAGGGGTAGGACAGGGGGAGGGGGAGGGTGGGGGTGTTAGTGTAGGAGCAGGAGAGGGGGGCGGGGGGGACTCTGAACTTGTACAGCTAAGGCGTTGTCTCTTCACTTGGACATGCTTGGGGATGGGGCCTGGCTTTCTCTTGCTCGCTAGACGAGGACTAACACCACCACCACCTCCACCGCTATCTCCATGAGGAGATCTCTTGCCTCCTCCCTTGTGTGGAGATCCGCCTACCAGATCTATATCTGCCTCGTCTACCATCATACGCTGAAATAGAACAGACGGGAAGTGAAATCGTGTTCACTTTTGATTTCCATTTACATTTATTATTCTTACTTTCCTTATCCTATAGGAAGGAAAGTAATGTAATCGGGTCAAATTTTCGATGGTCAGTTTTTAGTGCCAAAACACGTTTTGAGGTCCCTAGAGCCTAAAGTTTCAGCCATTGGTCCGTGTGTGTGTGTGTGTGTGTGTGTGTGTGTGTCTGTCCTTCTGTCTGTAAACAAAATATCTCTTGAACGGTAAGAGCTAGAGACTTGAAATTTGGCAAACAGCTGTCAAATGTGACAAGGATGCGACACGAAACTTTTGGTTAAGATCGGTGCAACGCTTGGCGGTATTTTGCCGCTTTTTGGCGGTTTTCGGTTTAATTCAATAATATCTCGGGAACGGTATGAGCTACAGACTTGAAATTTGGTATGTAGTCCTCAATTGTGACAAGGATGTAACACAAAACTTTACGTTAAAATATGTGCTCCTGTTGGCGGTTTTCAACCGCTTTTTCGACCGCTTTTTGGCGATTTTCAGCTTTACTGATTAAACTGAAGAATACTCATTACAACTGAAGATTACAATAGAAGAATACTCAAATAAGCAAAATTCAATAGGATAAGGAAAGACGTGTGATGTTCACACCAGATTTTTATTGTTTATAAAATCTCTGACCCCTGTTCAGCAAACTCTAGAACTCATGAAGAAAACTGAAATCGGGTTCGTATAGGGCCCCCAGACGTACGAAAATTTCTTTTATGCTGAAAATGCTTTAGAAACTCAAACTAAATGCAAAATGGTCATAGGGAAAATATAGAGCTTTATTCATTTAACAAATATGAAATTGCCCTTACACTTACCTTGTCTATCTTGAACGGATTTCCGAACATGTGTTGTCTGACCGGTGTGGACTCAACTTCACGTAAAGGTGCGGCCATACGCTTCAAATACTCCTGATAGTTACCCATCTGAGATATGGGCATCGTGTGAATGTAATCTGTATGGGGAGATAGAGAGGAAATTATGCTTTTAACGTGGACATTGTTTGTAGTAATGAGTACATATGAACAGTAGTACATAAGATGATCTAGAAATAAAACCTTGTGGGTGTATCCAAAGTTCCTTGTGTATTTTACGCACGTTTAAATGTTTCAAGTTTAAATAGCACATGAAGATGCGAGTTTTCTCTGTGGGGCGTGGGCGTGTAAATGCTTGCTTCCCTTCGATTTCCGACAGTCTTTCGATGGCAAATATTTCAACGGGTCACCTTCTAATGTTCAAGTATTAACCCAGCACCTAAATGGAAAGTATTGTGTCTCCTATCGCCCATCTGATGAGGGGCATACTACGGGAAGGGCATGCTATGACACAGATCACACGAGTCTACTCACCTTCATCCAACAGTTTCATTTGTGTGACCTGAGGTTGCAGGAAATTGGCCCTCATTCTAACTACTTGATCCAATAGATGTCGTCTCTGTATATCGAATGGATTTCTATAGGACATAGAACCAGGATGATATTTCCTTGTACGTTCTACTCCTACTACAAACCCTCCGAACTCACTCAACTGTTCCTTGAGTGAAGAGAATTTATCTGCAAGTAGAAGAGAAATGATTAACAAAAAGAATTTCTAAAGTTTTAGTAAAAAAAGAAAAAAAAATCGTTATGTAAGCAAGTAACCTAATAATTTCTAAACTAAACGAAATCTTACGTATGAAACAATGAAGAAAAGGAAAAAAGTTTGACCTTGAAAAAATAATGTAAAAAGTAAGAAGTTTTTATTTAATAAAAAGGTTTTGCCCTCAACGGAGTTACTTTGGCATAGTATTATGTTACGTACATGTTAGGCTCAATCCCCGAATTCGCTCAATGAGCGAAAAAATAGCTCACTCCGCGGAGTTAAAAATCTGGTGTGAACATCACACGACTTTCCTTATCCTATTGAATGATGCTTATTTTTATGTTGTAACTTTTACAATATCTCTAACCGTTTAGTCAGTATAGCTGAAAACCGCCAAAAAACGGTCGAAATCTGCCCAAAAGCGGTCAAAATACCGCCAAGAGCAGCAACCATCTCAACCAAACGTTTTGTGTTGCATCCTTGTCACATTTGTGAACTACATACCAAATTTCAAGTCTCTAGCTTGTACCGTTCCCGAGATATTGTTAAATTACACCGAAAACCGCCAAAAAGCGGTAAAATGCCGCCAACCGTTGCACCGATCTTAACCAAAAGTTTCGTGTCGCATCCTTGTCACATTTGACATCTACATACCAAATTTCAAGTCTCTAGCTCTTACCGTTCTCGAGATATTTTGTTTACAGACAGACAGACAGACAGACAGACACACACACAGACACACACACGGACCAATGGCTGAAACTTTGGATTTAGGCTCTAGGGACCTCAAAACGTGTTTTGGCACTGAAAACTGACCATCGAAATTTTGACCCGATTACATTACTTTCCTTCCTATAGGATAAGGAAAGTAAAAATGCAAACTGCTCATTCCCCGAAATTCGGCAATTGAGCAACTGTAAATAGCTCAGTCCGCGGACTGGATTTATGCAAAAGCTAAATTGCCCAAATCCGCCATTGAGCACCAAGAGAAAGATGGCTAAACGCTCACTCCGCGGAGTGGAAAACACGAAATGACGGACCGCGGATTGTGCGTTTTGAAAAATGCTCAAACCCTGATCTAATGGTATACTGCGGGACTTGAACCCCTTTCCTTCCTATAGGATAAGGAAAGTAAAAAGTATACATAGGATTGGTAAGGATAAACCCCCAGGTCTATAGCACTCAGGTTTTAGGGGGGAGCAGGGTATAACTGATTCATAACTTACCTTGTAAGGTAGGATGAGAGATGAGATCTCGTTTTAGGGGGGAGCAGGGTATAACTGATTCATAACTTACCTTGTAAGGTAGGATGAGAGATGAGATCTCGTTTTAGTGGGGAGCAGGGTATAACTGATTCATAACTTACCTTGTAAGGTAGGATGAGAGATGAGATCTCGTTTTAGTGGGGAGCGGGGTACAACTCGGATACTCTCTGCTGATATCATGTTCTTGCTAGCTGTGTTCTGTTTGGTACTCACATCATTG
>NW_007381940.1:0-10165 GCF_000475195.1 Diaphorina citri | reverse complement strand
CCCTCACACGCACCCCCACACACACACACACCCACACACACACACCCACACACACACACACACACACACACACCACACACACGCACGTACACACCACACATACACGCACGTACACACCACACCCATCACACACATCACACCACACACACCCACACCCATCACACACACACACACACCACACCCATCACACACCCACCACACACACACACACACACGCACGTACACACCACACCCATCACACAAATCACACCACACACACCCACACCCATCACACACACACACACACACAGACGGTCGCGCTACGCGCTCCCTGACATGTCCCACGGAGTAGCATAATAGGCATAACTTTGAACCGCCGCCATTTTAAATCAGGATGGAATGTGACAATATTAAGTAACCTATGTCACATATCTCGGGAACGGTATAAGCTAGAGACTTGAAATTTGGTATGTAGTTCACAAATGTGACAAGCATGCAACACAAAATGTTTGGTTGTGATGGTTGCTACGCTTGGCGGTATGTTGACCGCTTTTGGACAGATTTCGTAACAACCACAAAAAATTTCATCAAAATCGGTCGAGCCGTTTTCTCGTGAAAAGAGGACAAAAACGGGTTTATCAACAAAATACGCAATTTTCTTCACGTTTTTGAACCGCCGCCATTTTGAATCAGGATGGAATGTGACAATATTTTAAGTAGCCTATGTCACCCCGAGTACTCTTCTTAACAACCACAAAAAATTTCATCAAAATCGGTCGAGCCATTTCTCGTGAAAAGAGGACAACCAAAGGTTTATTTAGCGTAACAGACAGGCATACCTACAAAAGTTAGGGTAAAAGAACACTCAAATAAGCATCATTCAATAGGATAAGGAAAGTCGTGTGATGTTCACACCAGATTTTTTTTAAATTCCGGTTGGGGCCCAGGGAATTTTTCTAATTTTTACCAGTAGTAAATTAATGTTCAGTGTTCTTTCTAAAGCACCTGGTTCAAAAGTGGTGTAAAAATATTGAGGAGAAAAAAGTTGCGTTAACATTTATCTCCAGAACATGCATTTTCAGCAAAAACAGATCCTTGTTTTTTATTTTTCTGTGAACATCACACGACTTTCCTCATCCTATTGAATGATGCTTATTTTGGGTGTTCTTGTTCTTATAGCCAAACTTTTACAATATCTCAAAATACCGCCAACCGCAGCACCTATCTCGACCAAACGTTTTGAGTTGCATCCTTGTCACATTTGTGAACTACATACCAAATTTCAAGTCTCTAGCTCGTACCGTTCCCAATATATTGTTAAATTACACCGAAAACCGCCAAAAAGCGGTAAAATGCCGCCAACCGTTGCACCGATCTTTACCAAAAGTTTCGTGTCGCATCCTTGTCACGTCATTTGACATCTACATACCAAATTTCAAGTCTCTAGCTCTCGAGATATTTTGTTTACAGACAGACACACAGACACACACACGGACCAATTGCTGAAATTTTGGATTTAGGCTCTAGGAACCTCAAAACGTGTTTTTTTTTTTACAAAAGTATCTACCTACCGTATGTAGAAAAGTTACAAATAGAACAGTTGCGCTTACTTGGGTGATGTTTCAAAGTCATAGAGCAGGAAAAATGAGGACCAACGGAATTTTTCTTTTTCTCTTATGACTTATGACTTCTAGATCCCGAGATAAATCAATTTTAAAAATACCGGTAAATTGGGAACTTTGACTTGACGTCACGGCATACGCTCCCGTAGGCGATGACGTCACATCAAATGTCCCGAGCAAAGCTCCCTCGCAGGCAACACATTAATGTGTTTGTGCGCATACGTTCTGCGCATTTCTTTCTGCTCCTCCGAAAGCGTGCTTGCATACTGGCGCTACCTAGCGAGGCAACTGCCTGAAGTATGACGTCACACATCTTTAAACTCTTTCATTAGAACGGAAAATGAAAATTGAATTTTCGACCTTTTACAGTTATTTTTTCGGAGTTTTGACCTCAGATTTGGATTTTTCACTACTTTTTACGTAGGAATCGACCATTTATTAATATTTTTTACCCATTTGCAACTGCTCGATTTAACCAGATATCCCATTTTGAGGTAATTTTATTTATCCCAGATTTTTACCCTAGTTTTCTAATTGCCGTCCTATTATCCTAGGCCCAAAACATACATACATATGTACATGTTATTGGGAGTCCATCGATGACGATGATTCCATTGTGTCCAAAATTGATCTGCATTGTACGTTTCTCTGGTGGCTCTTCAGTCCGGCATTGGTTCTGCAAACTCTCCCGCAGGCAACACATCTTGGGAGTCCATTTTGATTCGTTGTTGGATCTTGGTGTGTTGTTTGTTGCGAGTTTTGGGTTAATGTTGGTAAGTCTATGACATTGGTGAGTACTTTTTTAGGTTTCAGTGATAGTACTTCTTCGTTATGTTTTCTCTTCACATGGCTGGAGTATCCGGACTTTGACTTGCATACTAGCTGACAGATGGTACATTTTAAGTCATCTGGGCAAGTGATTCTTTGGGTTTAACATCATGAAAATCAAAATATACAAACCCAAACATATATACATACATACATGATTAGAGACGTTCATCGATGCGATGTTGTCTGGCTTTGAGCTGCTCTTCCACATTGACCCCTGAGATGACTGGACAGCCCCGCCTTTGATCTGCAGCGTCGACCACAAACAAGACAGGAAAGCTCGTCATTCGGTGTAGATGGTGATGGTTGAGTGAACATGACTGTTGACAAGGGTGGTTGTTCCGAGGGTGCCAATCTGATTGGTTTCAGAGTGGGCTGTTGGATTTCTGGGTGGCGGTGTCTGAGGTGGCTGGTAACCCCAGCTTTGGTCTTTGATTGGTGTCCGCAGTGTTCACATAGCAGTGCCTTGTTGGAGTTTGTGACGGGAAGTTTGTCTTTGTGTGCTTGTGTTATGTGAGAGTTGACATATTGACGGCCTCTCCTGCCTTTTCTTTTGAACTCACAGAAAGGACATTTCCATTCCCACTTGTCTTCTTCCACATGCTTTATTTCTCTCTTTACATATATGTATATGTATATGTACTGCCACATACATACATACATACATACATACATACAGACAGACAGAGAGACAAATTTTTTAAATGTGATTTTTGGAATCGTGGATGCATAAGGAGTAAGAATAACTAAAAATTTCACGATTTTAACCAATATGTACAGACAAATCTACAATTTTATTTGTATAGATTTCTTCTAGTATTTTTTACCCAACAGTTCTGGCAAGTAGCTATTTCGTAAAGTCAGAGGTATCAGGCTAATACTGTTTCTGTTTCCGACCCTAACCGAAGTTCAATTTTGAAATTCCTCAAAAAATCCGAAAGAATTCTTAGCTAGGATAATTTAAAACCTAGGGACCTATATAATTATAATAATGTTGAAGAAAAGTTAGAACTGATTAAAATAAAATTTAAAAGTATTAAATGAAAATTATACCTACCTCCCTAATGAATATGAGAAATAGTCTGTAGTAAGTATAAGTATAACGTATAACACATATTCACATTTATTAATTCTGTCGGTCATCAAATGAACTCCATAGGCTGCGGTAATGCGGTTTCATTAGTTTCTAGTTTCTAGAACTTGGTCATTTAATATAACCGTAGCTTCAGTGTTATACCAATCAATGAACTTTCTCAAATGTCAAAAAATACCTCCTATCTAATATCTACCTATAGATCTAATGAAATGTAATATTAACTAAATGTCATTCAATAAATTATTAAATTAGTGTGGTCATTTAAAAATGGCGTACTGGCTTACTTTTAATACAAATGAAGTAAGGACCTACGCTACACGTAGTACTTACATATAGTTTGATCAAGTTATCAAGTTCCTTTTGATTTGCATCTTGATTCATACATAGGTACTCGTATATAATCTCTTGTACCTACTTAGTGTATTGAAGATACCTGTACATATCTTTACCTTAAAATTTCAATTATGATTCAGATTTTGCTACACTATACACACATCCCTCTCTATTGTAGGTTAACATGAAAGAGGATGAAATGAGGAACAGCGCCGCAGGAGAAATTTTTGAAGTCTAACGAAAACAACAAGTTGCAGACGAGATGGTTTGTTGTTTTTTTTTTTCCACGTCAAAATACATACATCTTGACGAAAAATGTAAAATTGGGACAAAAACACAAAATGGCAAACTGGCCGGAATGTCGGGACAGTAGCTTCAAACCGGGACGCGAGACAGTAGCTTCAAACCGGGACGGGACAGTAGCTTCAAACCGGGACGCGAGACAGTATCTTCAAACCGGGACGGGACAGTAGCTTTAAACCGGGACGGGACAGGCCAAGTTATAGCTTACAGGCAATCATCATCATCATCATCATCATCAAGTAAGGACCTACGCTACACGTAGTACTTACATATAGTTTGATCAAGTTATCAAGTTCCTTTTGATTTGCATCTTGATTCATACATACTCGTATATAATCTCTTGTACCTACTTAGTGTATTGAAGAGACCAAGTTCAAGTACCTGTACATATGTATCTTTACCTTAAAATTTCAATTATGATTCAGATTTTGCTACACTATAGGTACACACATCCCTCTCTATTGTAGGTTAACATGAAAGAGGATGAAATGAGGAACAGCGCCGCAGGCGAAATTTTTGAAGTCTAACGAAAACAACAAGTTGCAGACGAGATGGTTTGTTGTTTTTTTTCCACGTCAAAATACATACATCTTGACGAAAAATGTAAAATTGGGACAAAAACACAAAATGGCAAACTGGCCGGAATGTCGGGACAGTAGCTTCAAACCGGGACGGGACAGTAGCTTCAAACTGGGACGGGACAGGCCAAGTTATAGCTTACAGGCAATCATCATCATCATCAATGTGGCGTCTTCCATGCCGAAGGTTGCTTATATATTCTTTATGACATTTTTCCATGCTTTCAGGTCAAAATCTCTCTTTCCAATTCTTCTTAATATCTCCTTGTTTGTTACTTTTTCTATCCAGCTAACTCTTAGGATTCTTCGATAGCACCAGTTTTCAGAGGCTTTAATTCTATTGCTTAGGGATTTTTCATTTGTCCACGATTCGGATGCATATGTTAGTATTGAATAGATGTAGTTGTTCAGTATTCGGAGTTTGGTTTTCACGTTTATATTTCTCCTTAGTATTTCCTTCTGTTTCCAAAAGGCAGTTTTTGCGATGGCAATTCTTTTCTTCACTTCTGATAGGCATCGTGCACCGTTGGTTATATCTGCTCCTAGATAGGCGTATTTCTCAACTTCTTCTAAGGTTTCTATTCCAAGCTCTATGTTGTTACTCAATCCTGTGGTTTGAACTTTACTTACTGTCATTGTTTTAGTTTTCTTCGGATTTATTTTCATCCCTTATTCGTTGCAAGTTTTATCCAGTTTTTTTTAGGAGACTTTTCAGTTCACATTTTGACTTTGCTATGATTACGGTGTCATCGGCGTATCTTAGATTATTTGTCACTATTTCATTGATCTTGAACCCGTTCCTTTCTGCTCCAAGTGCTGTATCAATGATTTTAGGTATATATTGAGTAGGGTGGGGGAGATTATACAGCCCTCTGTCTTACTCCTTTTCTTACATTAAAACTATTGGATGTTCCGTATCTTGTTAAAACTTTTCCTCTTTGGTTCCAGTATATGTTTTTGATCAATCTTAGTTCTGCTTTTGATATCTCGATTTCTTCTACTATTTCTTTCAATCTCTGGTGTTTTAGATTGTCAAAATGCTAAAAACATGTTTTTATTGACTTCCATGCTGTTTTCTAGGATTACTCTTAAAGCTGTTATTCTATCTTTGCATCCCCTCCCGTGTCGGAATCCCATTTGTGTCTCCGATAGATTTCGTTCTATAGTTGGTGATATTCTTTCTCTGATTAAGGCTAGTAGAATTTTTGATGCGTGAGATATCAGACTTATGGTTCGGAAGTCACTGCAGCTTTTCGCTTTGTTCTTCTTTGGTAGAGGTATAAAGATTGCTTCCAGTGGAAGCCTTCCACAAAGTCCTTACAGGCAAACGATCTGGTAATTCCTTACTATCTCACTGACTATTCGGTATAGCCATGCGGAATATTGTGTGGAGCTAGAAGAAATATGTTATGATCCCGACTAATACCTACATCTTGTTAGATTTTACGACTTGGAATCGAACCACTAACCTCTAGGTGCGAAGTCCACCGTGATAACCACTACTCGTCACCACCATCGTTCTGGCTGGACTCTACATATTCTTTATAATTATAATACCTAATACATATTAAACTATTTCTATCCTCGTTTCTATGGATGCATGGCACAATTGCCACATTCACTCAAGCATAAACTAGACTCTCAGAAGGAAAACTAGTGCTCTGTCAACACAAATATATCTAGGTATATTTCATAATCAACGCACAGCCGAAACGGCTGGACCGATTTTGATGAAACTTCGAGAATAGCTTCCTTTTGATTTGAATTGGCCCACTAAGAACGGATTTTCCGAAACTCTGAGTGGTTTCCAAACTATGACCAAAAAACTACTAAAAATCGTTCATAATCAACGCACAGCCGAAACGGCTGGACTAATTTTGATGAAACTTCGAGAATAGCTTCCTTTTGATTTGAATTGGCCCACTAAGAACGGATTTTCCGAAACTCTGAGTGGTTTCCAAACTATGACCAAAAAACTACTAAAAATCGTTCATAATCAACGCACAGCCGAAACGGCTGGACCGATTTTGATAAAACTTCGAGAATAGCTTCCTTTTGATTTTATTAGGCCCACTAAGAACGAATTTTCCGAAACTCGCAGTGGTTTCCAAACTATGACCAAAAAACTACTAAAATCGACCCATGGCCAAAACGGGTGGGTCAATTTACATGAAGTTTGCAAGTAAGATAGTTGTCTTGCCTTTTAGTAAGTAAAGGTATCCTAAGAACGGATTTTTCAAAACTCGCAGTGGTGCCCAAATTAGGGACGAAAACCAATAAAAGTATAATATGGTGTCAAAATAGTATGGTCAGGTAAAACGGTACAGTACGGTACGTTACGGTCAGGTAGATTAGATTAGAATCAGTAAGTAAAGGTATCCTAAGAACGGATTTTTCAAAACTCGCAGTGGTGCCCAAATTAGGGACGAAAACCAATAAAAGTATAATATGGTGTCAAAATAGTATGGTCAGGTAAAACGGTACAGTACGGTACGTTACGGTCAGGTAAGGTACGGTACGATACGGCACGGTACGGTTAGGGTCAGTCAAGTACGGTCAGGTACAGTTAAATACGGTACGATATGGTACGGTCAGGTACAGTCAATGCCTCTATGCATATGGCCATGCTGCATACGGCCATGCCTCAGCCACGCGCAAGCGGGCGGAGCCTGCTTGTTATGTATAATCAGACTATACCTAGTCTCAGGGAAAACGATAATATGTACTTGTAGATATCTAGATAAGAAATGAAAGGAGAGACCCTTCCTAACGCCCAGAGAGTCTAGGAAAACCATCAGACCCAAACCCAAGCCACAGCACATTATGATCATGAGTTAATAAATATCTTGTTATTTTGAGCGGAGGAACACCAGATGCGTCCGAAAATCCCAAATCATCCGATTTGCGTTCCAACCCCCCCAAAAAAAAGTTCATCCGAGTTGCGTCCGCGGTACCTGAGATTGAACCTATATTCTTGAGACCATAAAGTAAATAAATAAGAGTATATAACGAACAGGGTGACTAAAATAACTTATGTGTGCTATAGGACTATAGGAACAACCTATGGATATGAACATGTTGTATGCTATTGCTATTATTTTTGTACTCGTATACCTTTCTACATATCGTCGTCGTCGTCCAAATTTCACTACCGTGTTTGTTAAAATGAGTTGTTATGCGAAATGGTTACCAAAGGGTATGTACGTATTTTTGAAATCATAATTCTTTCCGGACATTAAAAAAAAAAAAAAAAACAGCTCGGTAGTTATACCCACTATAGAGCATAGTTTAATACTGAATAAATCGACCTACGCGGTAGTGGACATAGTTCAGATGACGATATCCTGAAGCTCATGATAACAATATTCTGAGCTTAAGCTTCAGCCTAAATGTCACACATGGGATGCCAAAAACACACAATTCATGCGGACCTCATTTCGTCAGTTTATCACAGCTAAATGGCCACCCTAATCGCCGGTAGTGCTAATCACCATACGAGTTTAGAGAAAAACCGCCTCAATGTATTGGGTATCTACCTACTATCCCCATGTAAGTACAGTGAGTACAGTTGAGTTTTTAACGTTATCGATTACAGGTACCTACATGATGAAAGCTGAAAAAATGCTGCGTACATTATTATTATTTTTTTTGTCACCCTGTACTACATGTATACCTTCAAACTAGGATAAGTACCTATATAAAGCACATCCACATAGTTCTAGCTCAGGGACGCAACTCGGATGATAAATTTCAGAAATGGGACGCAAATCGAACGGACGCAACTCGGATTTCACAGTCGGGACGCAAGTCAGATCCCCCCATTTTGAGCAGCCGATATCGGACAACCTGCGATATCGAATACCTAATTGCATAAAGGCTTCCCTAATAAGTCGATTTTCTTGGGTCCAAAATCCCTCTGGTTAAAGAAAAAATTAATGAAAATACGAAACAACCAAGGCTTCCCTAATAAGTCGATTTTCTTGGGTCCAAAATCCCTCTGGTTAAAGAAAAAATTAATGAAAATACGAAACAACCTTTTTTTTCCATTAGGCGCTTTAACAAACGAAACAACCTTACCGAAATAGAACCCAAAAACTTTGGTCTAGAAAGAAGGCTGGTTCTCGGTTTGAATTTTCAAGTTTATTAGCTGCGGTTAAAATTGGGCAGACACTTGTTCTAAAAATTGCATGTCTACAGTACACTCAAAGGTGCATGTAAACGTCTACAGTACACTCAAAGGTGCATGTAAACATCTATAGTACACTCACATATCACACCCCGCGCCCAGCTAGGAGATGTTTAGGTATACAAACCTAAACTTGGTTCATAGGTAATTAGGTACCAACTCTAAAGTTTAAACTTGAAATCTAGTTTAAGGATCTGGCGCAGGGAGCTAGTGACGGTTTCATTAGAACTATAGTCAGTATTCTCACACTATAGGGAGGAAGAATCTTCTAGTAGACATTTATTAGAAGTTTAGAGATATTTTATTTTCTCCTTGTTCTAGCAAGGACAGTTCCAAGAGGTACTGCAAGGTATTTATACTAGTTTTCATCTTAAAATTGGCGAGAATGAAACAGGTTCTACTCTTTAATCTCAACCTAAACCTGTTTTATAAATTGTTCCTGTTGAGAAGTTCAAAACTTCCTTGAGCTTTGTGTGATGTTGAATGCTGTTGGCATCTGGTATCCTGCTCAGAGCAGAGGAGTTGTGTGTACCTGGTTCTATTAGCTAATGCTGCATATTTCTATTCTTGGACATTTGAGACCAAGTTTATTCTGTGATTTTCCAGTAGCTTTGCCGCTGCAGGCGAAACTTTTTTATATTTTCCAAGTATTTATTATCTAAATAATTATACCTATTATTTCTGATTACAGACGTGTTCTGTGCTGAATCCACCATGGCTACTACTCCATTCCCCCGATCTGCAGGATTCAAGGGCATCTTGGAAAGTGTCCAAGACTTTTACTTTGACGTCATGAACAACCGGAGTGATCCCAGGGTGAAAGATTGGTTCCTCATGTCAGGACCCTTGCCCACTGTGTGTATTTGTTTATCTTATGCTTTCATCGTCAAGATAGTGGGACCGAAACTCATGGAGGACAGGAAGCCATTCCAGCTGAGGAAAACTCTTATAGTGTACAACTTCTTGCAGGTGTTATTCTCTAGCTGGCTATTCTACGAGGTAAGAAAGTAGTCTTAACACTTTGGTATTTAAATCACTCAGATAGATCGATACTTTGTCAAATTTAAGAAATAAAATATAAATAGAAATGGCGAATTACTCCGGTAGACCTGTTTTTGTCCTCTTTTCACGAGAAAACGGCTTGACAGATGTTAATGAAATTAAAAAAAAAACGTTTGTACCAGGATATTTGTTGGGACCAAACACAAGTTACTTACCTGGGCTCTTAGGACTGACCAAT
>NW_007381939.1:119388-120468 GCF_000475195.1 Diaphorina citri | reverse complement strand
TTGAGGATGATACGGTGGAGTTCGCTGGTGTTCGAAACCATAGGTTTCGGACAAAGTCTTCATCAGACTGTTGATAAATGGAGTTCCATTGTCAGTAATGATACGACGAGGAGCGCCATACCGATTCAAAATGGTTTTCTTAAAGTGCTGAGTTACCGTTTTACCAGTAGAATTACGAAGAGGTATTATCTCAACATATTTGGTGAACTCATCCAACATTACCAGGATAAACTTGTTCTGATTTGAGGAACAAGGCAAAGGTCCAATTAGATCAAGATACCAAACATCAGCAGGTTTCACTGGTCGACGTGAATACATCTGTCCGGGTGGCTTACCCACAACAGGTTTAGTCTTCTGACAGGTGGTGCAAGAACGTACATAATCGGCTACATCTTGAAACATTCCAGGCCAGAAATAAAAGGCCGAAATCCGGTTGAAAGTTTTCAGAATTCCTAAATGACCAGATTGCATATCATCATGATTTTGAGTAAGTATGGTAGATATTTGAGCTAAAGTGGGTACCAACTTCCAAGGGTCTCGAGCATCATCTTCAAGTAAAAGTTCAAGAGGTTCAAGTTTATGATAATACAACAATGAATCATTCAAGGAATATTCAGGATGATCTTCAGGTTTGTCGCGAATCTTTTGTACCATTTCCTGATACCAAGTCTCATAAGTAGAGGCATCAGAAATAAGCGACAACAATGTAGTTTCTCCTTCATCTGGCGGTTCATCGGGGGAATTTATCCTACTTAAAGCATCTGGGATAAAGTGAATACGCCCACTTCGGTGTTTGAAATTGATTTCATAACCTTGCATTTCCATAATCCATCGTGAGAGACGAGCAGTTGGATTCTTTAACGAGTGAAGCCACTGTAATGAACGATGATCCGTAACACAAGTAATTGGATAACCTTCAATATAAGGTCGGAATCGTTTGATAGCAAAGATCACTGCCAGTAACTCCAGCTCAGTCACAGAATAATTCTTTTCTGCTTTGGTCAAGCTACGACTAGCATATTCGATTACCCGATCCACATCATCAATAGTTTGGATTAGCACTGCTCCAAGACCGACTAA
>NW_007381939.1:100381-105757 GCF_000475195.1 Diaphorina citri | reverse complement strand
TTGGCACAGACCTTTAGCGTATTTACTATTAACATATAAAAACATTAAATACAAGTTCAACACCATCGTATCTCAACAACGACAGTACCTTCCAACACAACTTAAACAGAAAGAGACTATCACCAAGGAAACAAGTTGAACGTCAAACAACCCAACTCATATCTGACGAGAAGTTACAAGCAGTCGTGAGCGACGAGTAGGAATGCTTTACGAGCTTAAGGGACTTAAGAGGCGAAAGAAAAACCCCTCCCTATAACACATTGCTTCACCTAGGCGCTACCGGCTGAGTGTAACTAAACCCGACGTGATTAAACGAAGAGAGGGATAGGTATTGTAGCTATGGAGGGTACTACTTAGAAACACGAGCAACATAATACCAATAACCCGCTGGTCACAGCACCTTGCATACATCAAGACTCCAAGGGGAAAATCTTTTAAAAACTAGTGAAGAGAAACTAAAAGGGAACGGTTTAGAATAACCACTCAACTCAAAAGGTAGTCACTCTTCAAACCTTCAGTGATTTGGAACTAAGAAGCCAAACTTAAGTAGACTTCTCCGTTAATAACTTAAATTGTCAAGCCCAAGGTGGATTGGAGGGCTGTGACTAGAGTTCTAGTCTTTCGAGGAGTTTTAGAACAGAGCTTGTCAAGTTTTGAAAGAAAAGACAAGTCGGCAGTCTGGGTTGCGAAGCAAAGCGGAAAACTAAGTAGAATGAAGCGGTAAAGGCCCTAGGGTCGGTAAAAGTGTTCCCTCAAAGTATCGGACATTTCCACTCAACCTAATATACACAGCAGTTTACTAAAAGGAAAGTTTAACACCACAAGAGAATTTATAGGACTTTCATAGTTGAAAGTCATCCATTATAAAATATAACCCAACCCTCAAGTGAACTTTGGGTGTACCAGAAGTAAAACATCAATTAAGTACACTTAAGCAATGTCCGAAGTACCTATACCTAACAGTAAGGCTGCCTTAAGTGACGGGGTGTGTTACGACCCGATTCAACCCTATTGGTCGTCGTTGAAGGTTTGAGAGGTTTTTACCCAAATTCAATCGTTAACGACCCCACCGTACACGGGGGTTACGTGGATCATCAGTTTATAAGAGTATGATTACGGTGGATTCGCGAGTAAGGAGTATGACTACAGAGGCCAGTTATAAGAGTATGACTACAGAGGCAGTTATAAAGAGCATGACTACAGAGGCAGTATAAGAGTATGGACTACAGAGGCAGATATTATCTTAAGAGTATGACTACAGAGGCAGTTTAAAGAGTACGACTACAGAGGCAGTTTACCTAGAGAGGGACTGGTTACTTCTAACAACGTAAAGAGGCTACCTTGTTTATCTATCAATCCCACAAGGACAACGATAAATCAAATCTATGCCCCGACCAGACGACTTGACATTACTCTCAAATGGCTCTAATACACCTGGGTGATGGGAAGAACAGGGTAGTTTGGACGAAGGTCCATTCTGGGGTTGGTATAATGTAATCCACTCAATCCGATCGAAATCGAAGATGTCATTAAGTCTTGTGATGTGGCATTGTCCGTGGCACGGAGAAACGAGTGGTGATCCATAGTGAGTGGGAAGGTAGAACCTTCGGAACTAACCTATTAACTCATCTTAAACAAGTTGAGAAGTGTTTACACTCCGGACTCCTTCTTAATGTAGTTCAAGTTTTCCCTTTATTTGGATGTAGCACTACACGAACTTCACTGTAGTCAACAACAATAAACAAATTAACATTGTATTATTTTTACAACAAATTTTACAATTAACATATAAGTCTTAGAATGGGTTGAGAAGAAGAAGTAGAGTCATGGGAATAGGATGCGATTGTGTGGGTCGGTTCGACTAAGGCTGAATAAGCCTACCGGGTTCAGTCCGGATTTACAAAGGGCTTCCTGATAGGCACCGTCCTCAGTTGTTCCGGGATCCGAAAGCAGAAGTATGAGTAAAATGGAGCATGGAGTCGGATAATACATTACGAATACAAGCAATCCATTGAAAACTTCCGACGCGATATAATGACCAATAATACTGTCTTCGAAAGTAGCGCAAAAAAGGCACAGAATACGTACTACATCAAACAGAAAAATTACATCACCCTTACGGCTCCTATTACTCCCGTTCTACAACAAACAGTCTTCTCTCTCTCATGCCAATTCCAGTCTAGCTTTATACCCACCAATACTATCGAAATCACTGGATGGACATGTTAGAAAATAAGGTTGGCAGTTAAAAAAGGTTTGCTGTTCTAAAAGGCATCCATAAGTGGCATATAGTTAGGTGAAGTTCACCCTTACAAGGCTAAAACAGGCAACACCAAGCAGACATGGATTAATTTTTTATTAAAGTAACTATATTGTTCAAGTTCGTACACTGTATTGGCAACTTTAGTGGATCATCAAACGTAACTTGCTCGCTTTGCCGTTACTGCACACGTGAAAATCTATCGACAGGCTAGAACGTCAAGTACCTCGCTCTTCGTTCGCTAACTTGAGGGGAACACGCGCACGTACTAGCCTTAATGCTTAAACAGCACATTACATCAACATTTCACAAATCGCCCCCATAGAACTTCTAGCGGAACTGTCTCATCATAATCTCTAAAGCATTTTTACTAAAGAGAGAGCATATTAAATTTTCTCAGGGAACACCTTTATAAAGAACAGACATGAAAGGTAAACTCTATATCAATTGATTCGACATAAAATCCCGCTTATATGCGTCTGGTTTTCAATGAGAGAAGAGAGGAGGAGCCAAAGATAGAAAAACGAGGGAGAAGTAAGACCTACGCAGGCTGAGGCTTAGTGAAGTGCTTGTATGTATTGGATAAAAAATTGAGGTGAGAGAGAGTGTATGAGAGATGACGAACAGCAGAGAGAGATACGAAGAGAGAGAGAGATATTAGAGACAAAGTACAGGCTGAAGCAAGTTGAGAGTATAATCTATACGGGCTGCCATTAACATCTGTTTCATTGTGGTAAACAGCTTTTCTCTTCAACTTCGTCTGTCTGCTGGCTTTTCTTTACATGAGTATAGACAGTTACTTTATAGAAACCAGTGGGTTAACACTTTAGGTAGTGTAGTTGATAAGTTGATTTTACAGTTTCGAAAGTTGAATTGTTTTCTGGTATTTATTAGTTTGACACAGGTGTGAGTGTTTGACAGTGTAGTACTCGAGTATTGTTTATATAGGCCCTCCATTTGGCGTCAACCCCCAGGGCTTAGGGTTTTTGTATCAGATCATCCATGGTACTAAAAGAGTTTTTGTTTTCAAGATACGACAGTTTGGACTGACTTTATTCTTTTTTTATCCATCGGCTCGCGCACGATGGACACTATTGCCATCGGACGGATGGATGGCAGGATTTTATTAGCGTGGTGCTTTTGTCACCTTTCTATGTTAATATCTTAAGTCCGACGTTTAGCTCTACCCTCTTCCTCTCTCCCGCGCCCAAACTTTAGTAGCATTTACGGCGCATTTTAACCGAGTCGACTTTTTTAGGCGAAATTTAATTAAGAAATAATGCAAAATTTCTCAGTAATAATTAACGCAACAAACAATTGGAATTTTTTTTTCCTTTTACTTGACCCCAACTATTTCGCTACACCACTGTGGTATATGTGCCCCAACATACACAACTGCAGCAACCTAGTTGATTTCAACTACTTTCTTGAACCGGCGCAGGTCCTTGACATGATAATTACTTTCAAATCCAGTAGTAGGATCTTTAACCTTGTAGATTACTGGGTTAATCTTGTAAATTACTTCACAAGGGCCAATCCATAAGTGATCCAACTTGGCGTTGTAATGATCTGCGGCATTCGAGAGACGAAAGTTTCTCCGAAGCACCATTTCTCCAACATCATACTGAACATCCAAGTTATGACGCTTATTGTAGTATGTTGCCTGTTTCCTTGACGACTTGATTTGATTCAGCTTAACAAGCTCATAGATATCCTTGATTGCTTGCTGTCTGAACACATACTCAGGATAAGCATCTTCTGGTGACGCATCAGTTGCACGAGATTCCAAATCTCTTCTAAGTTGATGAACAGGATGGGTTTCTCGTCCATACATGAGGAAATGAGGAGTAAATCCCGTGGTGCTCTGAACAGAAGTGTTGATAGCATATGCAACTTCGGGCAGGAAGGTACACCAGTTGGTTTGACGGCTGTTGATGTAAGCTCTGATGATTTGTTTCACCACTCGATTTTGTCGTTCCACACTGTTTGCTTGAGGATGATACGGTGGAGTTCGCTGGTGTTCGAAACCATAGGTTTCGGACAAAGTCTTCATCAAACTGTTGATAAACGGAGTTCCATTGTCAGTAATGATACGACGAGGAGCGCCATACCGATTCAAAATGGTTTTCTTGAAGTGCTGAGTTACCGTTTTACCAGTAGAATTACGAAGAGGTATTATCTCAACATATTTGGTGAACTCATCCAACATTACCAGGATAAACTTGTTCTGATTTGAGGAACAAGGCAAAGGTCCAATTAGATCAAGATACCAAACATCAGCAGGTTTCACTGGTCGACGTGAATACATCTGTCCGGGTGGCTTACCCACAACAGGTTTAGTCTTCTGACAGGTGGTGCAAGAACGTACATAATCGGCTACATCTTGAAACATTCCAGGCCAGAAATAAAAGGCCGAAATCCGGTTGAAAGTTTTCAGAATTCCTAAATGACCAGATTGCATATCATCATGATTTTGAGTGAGTATGGTAGATATTTGAGCTAAAGTGGGTACCAACTTCCAAGGTTCTCGAGCATCATCTTCAAGTAAAAGTTCAAGAGGTTCAAGTTTATGATAATACAACAATGAATCATTCAAGGAATATTCAGGATGATCTTCAGGTTTGTCGCGAATCTTTTGTACCATTTCCTGATACCAAGTCTCATAAGTAGAGGCATCAGAAATAAGCGACAACAATGTAGTTTCTCCTTCATCTGGCGGTTCATCGGGGGAATTTATCCTACTTAAAGCATCTGGGATAAAGTGAATACGCCCACTTCGGTGTTTGAAATTGATTTCATAACCTTGCATTTCCATAATCCATCGTGAGAGACGAGCAGTTGGATTCTTTAACGAGTGAAGCCACTGTAATGAACGATGATCCGTAACACAAGTAATTGGATAACCTTCAATATAAGGTCGGAATCGTTTGATAGCAAAGATCACTGCCAGTAACTCCAGCTCAGTCACAGAATAATTCTTTTCTGCTTTGGTCAAGCTACGACTAGCATATTCGATTACCCGATCCACATCATCAATAGTTTGGATTAGCACTGCTCCAAGACCGACTAAATCTGGTCTAACCTCATTCCTTAAAGCCTATCTTGCCTACGAAGAA
>NW_007381939.1:90629-92360 GCF_000475195.1 Diaphorina citri | reverse complement strand
CTTGACCCCAACTATTTCGCTACACCACTGCGGTATATGTGCCCCCACATACACAACTGCAGCAACCTCGTTGATTTCAACTACTTTCTTGAACCGGCGCAGGTCCTTGACATGATAATTACTTTCAAATCCAGTAGTAGGATCTTTAACCTTGTAGATTACTGGGTTAATCTTGTAAATTACTTCACAAGGGCCAATCCATAAGTGATCCAACTTGGCGTTGTAATGATCTGCGGCATTCGAGAGACGAAAGTTTCTCCGAAGCACCATTTCTCCAACATCATACTGAACATCCAAGTTATGACGCCTATTGTAGTATGTTGCCTGTTTCCTTGACGACTTGATTTGATTCAGCTTAACAAGCTCATAGATATCCTTGATTGCTTGCTGTCTGAACACATACTCAGGATAAGCATCTTCTGGTGACGCATCAGTTGCACGAGATTCCAAATCTCTTCTAAGTTGATGAACAGGATGGGTTTCTCGTCCATACATGAGGAAATGAGGAGTAAATCCCGTGGTGCTCTGAACAGAAGTGTTGATAGCATATGCAACTTCGGGCAGGAAGGTACACCAGTTGGTTTGACGGCTGTTGATGTAAGCTCTGATGATTTGTTTCACCACTCGATTTTGTCGTTCCACACTGTTTGCTTGAGGATGATACGGTGGAGTTCGCTGGTGTTCGAAACCATAGGTTTCGGACAAAGTCTTCATCAGACTGTTGATAAATGGAGTTCCATTGTCAGTAATGATACGACGAGGAGCGCCATACCGATTCAAAATGGTTTTCTTGAAGTGCTGAGTTACCGTTTTACCAGTAGAATTACGAAGAGGTATTATCTCAACATATTTGGTGAACTCATCCAACATTACCAGGATAAACTTGTTCTGATTTGAGGAACAAGGCAAAGGTCCAATTAGATCAAGATACCAAACATCAGCAGGTTTCACTGGTCGACGTGAATACATCTGTCCGGGTGGCTTACCCACAACAGGTTTAGTCTTCTGACAGGTGGTGCAAGAACGTACATAATCGGCTACATCTTGAAACATTCCAGGCCAGAAATAAAAGGCCGAAATCCGGTTGAAAGTTTTCAGAATTCCTAAATGACCAGATTGCATATCATCATGATTTTGAGTAAGTATGGTAGATATTTGAGCTAAAGTGGGTACCAACTTCCAAGGGTCTCGAGCATCATCTTCAAGTAAAAGTTCAAGAGGTTCAAGTTTATGATAATACAACAATGAATCATTCAAGGAATATTCAGGATGATCTTCAGGTTTGTCGCGAATCTTTTGTACCATTTCCTGATACCAAGTCTCATAAGTAGAGGCATCAGAAATAAGCGACAACAATGTAGTTTCTCCTTCATCTGGCGGTTCATCGGGGGAATTTATCCTACTTAAAGCATCTGGGATAAAGTGAATACGCCCACTTCGGTGTTTGAAATTGATTTCATAACCTTGCATTTCCATAATCCATCGTGAGAGACGAGCAGTTGGATTCTTTAACGAGTGAAGCCACTGTAATGAACGATGATCCGTAACACAAGTAATTGGATAACCTTCAATATAAGGTCGGAATCGTTTGATAGCAAAGATCACTGCCAGTAACTCCAGCTCAGTCACAGAATAATTCTTTTCTGCTTTGGTCAAGCTACGACTAGCATATTCGATTACCCGATCCACATCATCAATAGTTTGGATTAGCACTGCTCCAAGACCGACTAA
>NW_007381939.1:79690-85623 GCF_000475195.1 Diaphorina citri | reverse complement strand
AAGGCTGACTGTGTACTGTTTCCCCTGCTGTTTATCAACTGGAGAAATTGCTGGCAAGGCGGTCGGTAGCCTGTCCACTCTACTAATCCTCAGCTTACGGTTCCTGAACCCCCTAGCTACCCTATCATTTCCTGCTTACCCCCTGGTCCCCTTTATAAGAAGCCTAGCGGCCTTGTTGACTCCTGCCACGGATAGTTTCGGAGACATTAGGCAACCTTTGGGCCCATCCGAGTAAGTCGGATCAGACTGGCTGGTGTGTTAGTAGGATAGGTACTGAGATGAAGAAGAAGAGTTTGGGTAAATTCCTGATATACAATTTAACATTTAACAACATTTTTATTATGTTAACAATTAAACAAATAAGCACAACTGATGTCCACTCAACACTCACGATGTAGGTTATTTCCCTTTAAGAACTGATGCCTAATTTTCCTCAGGCTCACATTTGTGGAAGGGTGGACAATTCTATCAATTATCCAATCAAAGGCTTCCTAAGAGGAAGGGGCTGAGTGATACCTAGCTGTGAGCAAAGGCAACGGCTGCCTGTTAGGTGTATGGTCTGAAATACGCTAGAAGCTAAAGCTAGCCTAACTACCTAATGTAATATGGTTGGGTCTTACCTTGGAACAGTTGATGGGACACAGAAGGGTAAGTGGTCCACGATAATCTCGTAATCTCACATTACAGTTCAGCAGCCCCCATCATCTAAACTAAATAGCAACAGAACACCCTAACTAATCTATTTGTTCCATCGGAGAAATGCAAACATCTTCATTGGTCAGGGAGAGATCCCATTTGACGGAGGGACATCAGCATGAGAAATTTGACCGGAGACATCGAGTATGAGAATATTGACGGAGACATCGGATGAGAAATATTGACGGAGACATCAGTACGAGAAATTTGTCGGAGACATCAGTATGGGGAATATTGACGGGGGAGGACATCAGTTGAGAATTGAGCACTAGGTGCGATTAGATGAGAATTGACTACTAGGTGGCATTGGTACGAGAATATTGACGGAGCATCAGTATGAGCGAATATTGACGGAGACATCAGGTATGAGAATATTGACGGAGACATTCAGTATTGAGAAAATTTGAGACTAGGGGCATGGTATGAGAATATTGCTAGGTGACATCAGTATGAGAAATTGAAGGCACTAGGTGGCATTGGTATGAAATTATTGACATACGGGTGGCCATTGGGGGCACATGCGCCACCAGCCAATTGCTAAACTAAACTTTTTAGAGAGTTGTGCTGCTGGAGTGAGGTCGAACGGTGTAGCCCTACCCGCATTGGTTGGGGGGCAGTGAATTCCGTCGGAATGTATCAGGGTATCGATGAAGCGGCTGCATCGAATCACATGAATTAACTACAAATGAAGACATGTGGTTTCAAGTGAACTCCAACCCAATATTAAATATTACTACTGAAAGTTGATACCTTCAGGATTTTCAAGACCACAATTTGAAAGGGAAATCATTTGACGACCAAGTTATAATTCAACTCACCTTTACAGGCTATGAAACTCCTCTTGTGAAAATTGGCTGGGAGGTTCTCCCGGAAATGGCGCAGAAGTAATATGTAATTCAAAGCGAATGCGATCGAACGTTGGTCTGACGGCTGAACAGAAAAGAAAGTTGAACTGTTCGAGACAAGATTTTTTGGAGGAGCCTTTCTGATCTTTGAATCAGTGTCGGAGGGTTAGGTTGGAACCCGAACTGTTAAATTCAATAATTTGCCTCTTCCGACGATTCAAACCGAAGAAATCAAGGCTTTAGTGACTTCCAAACTCTCTCACTGATGGAAAACTCAACTCACCAATAAAAGATTTGGCAAGGCGGAAAATCAAAGAGAAGTGATCAAAAATTTCTAAAGGGGGAACCTCAAGAATCACATACGTTCCACGGACCACTGGTCGCAATAACCATAATACAACGAGCACAAAGATTCATCATGGGAGGTATCCGACGTATATGGAATAGGAGAGAAGAATTAGTGCAGCCCAAATCAATGTGAGTCGGCCCATCGCGGATCCACTTCGTTACACAATCATCCCTCCCCAAAAAGAAAGCGGAGAATTCAGGCGAATTTCGAGCATTTCGTAAGGATGAGCAGCGAGTTCTGACGAACATTGAAGAGCATTCTATACCAACCCAACAAACTGCAAGTTGAACAAAGGGAAACCACTATCAGAGAAAGACAAATTCAACACAAACCTTCCATGGACAGCAACAACTCTATGTCTACCACAACTGAACATAAATTACAAAATATACAATTATCATTTATGCGATTTCCAGACATGGTTAAATTTTAATTAAGAAATAATGCAAATTTCTCAGTAATAATCAACGCAACAAACAATTGGAATTTTTTTTTTTTCTTTTACTTGACCCCAACTATTTCGCTACACCACTGCGGTATATGTGCCCCCACATACACAACTGCAGCAACCTCGTTGATTTCAACTACTTTCTTGAACCGGCGCAGGTCCTTGACATGATAATTACTTTCAAATCCAGTAGTAGGATCTTTAACCTTGTAGATTACTGGGTTAATCTTGTAAATTACTTCACAAGGGCCAATCCATAAGTGATCCAACTTGGCGTTGTAATGATCTGCGGCATTCGAGAGACGAAAGTTTCTCCGAAGCACCATTTCTCCAACATCATACTGAACATCCAAGTTATGACGCCTATTGTAGTATGTTGCCTGTTTCCTTGACGACTTGATTTGATTCAGCTTAACAAGCTCATAGATATCCTTGATTGCTTGCTGTCTGAACACATACTCAGGATAAGCATCTTCTGGTGACGCATCAGTTGCACGAGATTCCAAATCTCTTCTAAGTTGATGAACAGGATGGGTTTCTCGTCCATACATGAGGAAATGAGGAGTAAATCCCGTGGTGCTCTGAACAGAAGTGTTGATAGCATATGCAACTTCGGGCAGGAAGGTACACCAGTTGGTTTGACGGCTGTTGATGTAAGCTCTGATGATTTGTTTCACCACTCGATTTTGTCGTTCCACACTGTTTGCTTGAGGATGATACGGTGGAGTTCGCTGGTGTTCGAAACCATAGGTTTCGGACAAAGTCTTCATCAGACTGTTGATAAATGGAGTTCCATTGTCAGTAATGATACGACGAGGAGCGCCATACCGATTCAAAATGGTTTTCTTGAAGTGCTGAGTTACCGTTTTACCAGTAGAATTACGAAGAGGTATTATCTCAACATATTTGGTGAACTCATCCAACATTACCAGGATAAACTTGTTCTGATTTGAGGAACAAGGCAAAGGTCCAATTAGATCAAGATACCAAACATCAGCAGGTTTCACTGGTCGACGTGAATACATCTGTCCGGGTGGCTTACCCACAACAGGTTTAGTCTTCTGACAGGTGGTGCAAGAACGTACATAATCGGCTACATCTTGAAACATTCCAGGCCAGAAATAAAAGGCCGAAATCCGGTTGAAAGTTTTCAGAATTCCTAAATGACCAGATTGCATATCATCATGATTTTGAGTAAGTATGGTAGATATTTGAGCTAAAGTGGGTACCAACTTCCAAGGGTCTCGAGCATCATCTTCAAGTAAAAGTTCAAGAGGTTCAAGTTTATGATAATACAACAATGAATCATTCAAGGAATATTCAGGATGATCTTCAGGTTTGTCGCGAATCTTTTGTACCATTTCCTGATACCAAGTCTCATAAGTAGAGGCATCAGAAATAAGCGACAACAATGTAGTTTCTCCTTCATCTGGCGGTTCATCGGGGGAATTTATCCTACTTAAAGCATCTGGGATAAAGTGAATACGCCCACTTCGGTGTTTGAAATTGATTTCATAACCTTGCATTTCCATAATCCATCGTGAGAGACGAGCAGTTGGATTCTTTAACGAGTGAAGCCACTGTAATGAACGATGATCCGTAACACAAGTAATTGGATAACCTTCAATATAAGGTCGGAATCGTTTGATAGCAAAGATCACTGCCAGTAACTCCAGCTCAGTCACAGAATAATTCTTTTCTGCTTTGGTCAAGCTACGACTAGCATATTCGATTACCCGATCCACATCATCAATAGTTTGGATTAGCACTGCTCCAAGACCGACTAAAGAAGCATCCGTTTCTATCCGAAATTCCTTACTCCAATCTGGTCTAGACAAAACCGGAGGTGTAGTTAAGACAGTCTTTAAATCATCCAAAGCTTTCTGTTGCGCTTCGGTCCAAAACCACTTTTGCCCCTTCTTTAGAAGTTTAGTTAGAGGGTTCAACTGTTTACTCAAGTTGGGTATGAATTTCTTATACCACGCGACCATTCCGATAATGCGGCGTAACTGTTTAACACTAGTAGGTGTTGGATACTCTAACACTGGTTTAATCTTATCCGGATCGATTCGCAGACCTTCACGATCCACGATATAACCCAAATATTTGACCTGCGAGGCTCCGAACTCGCTTTTTGCCCAGTTAATCTTTAGTCGAGCAGCTCGAAGTCGATCGAAGACGTCTTCCAAAATGGATAGGTGAGCTGACAGTGATTCGGTAACAATGATTACATCGTCTAAGTAACGGAAAACGAACGGTTCGAGATCGGGTCCATCCAAAACTTGGTCTATCAGACGTTGAAATTCGCCTGGGGCGTTAGTCAAGCCAAAAGTGAGACGTTTGAACTGATAAAACCCCTTACCAGGTACTTGAAACGCGGTGAACTGTCGACAATCCGGAGCTAAAGGTATTAGCCAGAATGCCTTCTGTAAGTCAAGTTTAGAGATATATTTGCAGTACTTTAGACTAACCAGGATGTTACTCATGTTAGGCAAGGGATACTTGTCCTTAACAGTCACAGCATTCAACTTCCGAAAGTCCAATACAGGTCTGTAGGTGTTGTCCGGTTTCTTCACCAACAGTATAGGATTGGTCCATTCGCTACGGCTCGGTTCGATCACATCGTCCGCCAACATTTTTTCAACCTCCTCATTAATAATTTGCTGCATCTGAGGATTAACGGGATATGGACGTTGTCGAATTGGAGTATAGTCGGTTAATTGAATCCGGTGTTCAACCAAATCGGTCGTACCCAAGTCCTGTGGTTCCAAAGCTTTGGCTTTGTCTACCAGCTCTTCCAACTCAGTCCGTTGAGCATCCGTCAACTCCTGTATACCAGAACAACTAGATTCTTCATCACAATTACCATTTATAAACGCAAAAGTCTGTTCAGGAAAGCCAGAATAAAACCATCTCTTAGATTTTCCATTAATCACCATGCCAACAGTGGTTATAAAATCTAGACCCAAAACTAGTGCGCTAGATAAGTTTGGTAAGTACTTGACTGGTAGGTTACCTCCTGGAAAGCCTTCTAAAGAAAAGGGGAGATTAACTATGGTGTCAATCTTCTCAACCTGTCCATTGGCCACAAGTACGCCTTCTTCCGGTATGCGGTAAGTCGACAATTTGACATCTTTAAACAGTTGCAAACCTTTGGCTGAAATGTACGAATTAGAAGCACCCGTGTCAACTAATCCCTTAATCTTAACTCCGCAAACGTTCAAAGTAACGTGCCAACGTTGATCTCCTCCACGCAAGGAGTGAATGTCGGTAAGTTCGTTAGTAGGAACTTCCGTCTGTGTGCTGATATGATTACGCGAAGAGTTAGCTCGAGTAGCCTCGGTGATTACTTCGCTATTAACCGAGGGTTTTAGTTTTCCGCCGGTCTACAACGACAATACTTAGGCCATCTGTGACAACGTTCACATCAACCATCAGAGGTTTATGGTTGGGCAGGTTTCCACGACACAAGACGTCAATTTTGAGGGTTATTACAACTGAAGTTTAATAGCATTTGGACTATAAGTACTTTATAAGGAGGTTTGGTAGGACATTACTCATTGTGACTGCATAACAGTAGCGGTCGACTATTGTC
>NW_007381939.1:70085-73457 GCF_000475195.1 Diaphorina citri | reverse complement strand
CTTGACCCCAACTATTTCGCTACACCACTGCGGTATATGTGCCCCCACATACACAACTGCAGCAACCTCGTTGATTTCAACTACTTTCTTGAACCGGCGCAGGTCCTTGACATGATAATTACTTTCAAATCCAGTAGTAGGATCTTTAACCTTGTAGATTACTGGGTTAATCTTGTAAATTACTTCACAAGGGCCAATCCATAAGTGATCCAACTTGGCGTTGTAATGATCTGCGGCATTCGAGAGACGAAAGTTTCTCCGAAGCACCATTTCTCCAACATCATACTGAACATCCAAGTTATGACGCCTATTGTAGTATGTTGCCTGTTTCCTTGACGACTTGATTTGATTCAGCTTAACAAGCTCATAGATATCCTTGATTGCTTGCTGTCTGAACACATACTCAGGATAAGCATCTTCTGGTGACGCATCAGTTGCACGAGATTCCAAATCTCTTCTAAGTTGATGAACAGGATGGGTTTCTCGTCCATACATGAGGAAATGAGGAGTAAATCCCGTGGTGCTCTGAACAGAAGTGTTGATAGCATATGCAACTTCGGGCAGGAAGGTACACCAGTTGGTTTGACGGCTGTTGATGTAAGCTCTGATGATTTGTTTCACCACTCGATTTTGTCGTTCCACACTGTTTGCTTGAGGATGATACGGTGGAGTTCGCTGGTGTTCGAAACCATAGGTTTCGGACAAAGTCTTCATCAGACTGTTGATAAATGGAGTTCCATTGTCAGTAATGATACGACGAGGAGCGCCATACCGATTCAAAATGGTTTTCTTGAAGTGCTGAGTTACCGTTTTACCAGTAGAATTACGAAGAGGTATTATCTCAACATATTTGGTGAACTCATCCAACATTACCAGGATAAACTTGTTCTGATTTGAGGAACAAGGCAAAGGTCCAATTAGATCAAGATACCAAACATCAGCAGGTTTCACTGGTCGACGTGAATACATCTGTCCGGGTGGCTTACCCACAACAGGTTTAGTCTTCTGACAGGTGGTGCAAGAACGTACATAATCGGCTACATCTTGAAACATTCCAGGCCAGAAATAAAAGGCCGAAATCCGGTTGAAAGTTTTCAGAATTCCTAAATGACCAGATTGCATATCATCATGATTTTGAGTAAGTATGGTAGATATTTGAGCTAAAGTGGGTACCAACTTCCAAGGGTCTCGAGCATCATCTTCAAGTAAAAGTTCAAGAGGTTCAAGTTTATGATAATACAACAATGAATCATTCAAGGAATATTCAGGATGATCTTCAGGTTTGTCGCGAATCTTTTGTACCATTTCCTGATACCAAGTCTCATAAGTAGAGGCATCAGAAATAAGCGACAACAATGTAGTTTCTCCTTCATCTGGCGGTTCATCGGGGGAATTTATCCTACTTAAAGCATCTGGGATAAAGTGAATACGCCCACTTCGGTGTTTGAAATTGATTTCATAACCTTGCATTTCCATAATCCATCGTGAGAGACGAGCAGTTGGATTCTTTAACGAGTGAAGCCACTGTAATGAACGATGATCCGTAACACAAGTAATTGGATAACCTTCAATATAAGGTCGGAATCGTTTGATAGCAAAGATCACTGCCAGTAACTCCAGCTCAGTCACAGAATAATTCTTTTCTGCTTTGGTCAAGCTACGACTAGCATATTCGATTACCCGATCCACATCATCAATAGTTTGGATTAGCACTGCTCCAAGACCGACTAAAGAAGCATCCGTTTCTATCCGAAATTCCTTACTCCAATCTGGTCTAGACAAAACCGGAGGTGTAGTTAAGACAGTCTTTAAATCATCCAAAGCTTTCTGTTGCGCTTCGGTCCAAAACCACTTTTGCCCCTTCTTTAGAAGTTTAGTTAGAGGGTTCAACTGTTTACTCAAGTTGGGTATGAATTTCTTATACCACGCGACCATTCCGATAATGCGGCGTAACTGTTTAACACTAGTAGGTGTTGGATACTCTAACACTGGTTTAATCTTATCCGGATCGATTCGCAGACCTTCACGATCCACGATATAACCCAAATATTTGACCTGCGAGGCTCCGAACTCGCTTTTTGCCCAGTTAATCTTTAGTCGAGCAGCTCGAAGTCGATCGAAGACGTCTTCCAAAATGGATAAGTGAGCGGACAGTGATTCGGTAACAATGATTACATCGTCTAAGTAACGGAAAACGAACGGTTCGAGATCGGGTCCATCCAAAACTTGGTCTATCAGACGTTGAAATTCGCCTGGGGCGTTAGTCAAGCCAAAAGTGAGACGTTTGAACTGATAAAACCCCTTACCAGGTACTTGAAACGCGGTGAACTGTCGACAATCCGGAGCTAAAGGTATTAGCCAGAATGCCTTCTGTAAGTCAAGTTTAGAGATATATTTGCAGTACTTTAGACTAACCAGGATGTGACTCATGTTAGGCAAGGGATACTTGTCCTTAACAGTCACAGCATTCAACTTCCGAAAGTCCAATACAGGTCTGTAGGTGTTGTCCGGTTTCTTCACCAACAGTATAGGATTGGTCCATTCGCTACGGCTCGGTTCGATCACATCGTCCGCCAACATTTTTTCAACCTCCTCATTAATAATTTGCTGCATCTGAGGATTAACGGGATATGGACGTTGTCGAATTGGAGTATAGTCGGTTAATTGAATCCGGTGTTCAACCAAATCGGTCGTACCCAAGTCCTGTGGTTCCAAAGCTTTGGCTTTGTCTACCAGCTCTTCCAACTCAGTCCGTTGAGCATCCGTCAACTCCTGTATACCAGAACAACTAGATTCTTCATCACAATTACCATTTATAAACGCAAAAGTCTGTTCAGGAAAGCCAGAATAAAACCATCTCTTAGATTTTCCATTAATCACCATGCCAACAGTGGTTATAAAATCTAGACCCAAAACTAGTGCGCTAGATAAGTTTGGTAAGTACTTGACTGGTAGGTTACCTCCTGGAAAGCCTTCTAAAGAAAAGGGGAGATTAACTATGGTGTCAATCTTCTCAACCTGTCCATTGGCCACAAGTACGCCTTCTTCCGGTATGCGGTAAGTCGACAATTTGACATCTTTAAACAGTTGCAAACCTTTGGCTGAAATGTACGAATTAGAAGCACCCGTGTCAACTAATCCCTTAATCTTAACTCCGCAAACGTTCAAAGTAACGTGCCAACGTTGATCTCCTCCACGCAAGGAGTGAATGTCGGTAAGTTCGTTAGTAGGAACTTCCGTCTGTGTGCTGATATGATTACGCGAAGAGTTAGCTCGAGTAGCCTCGGTGATTACTTCGCTATTAACCGAGGGTTTTAGTTTTCCGCCGGTCTACAACGACAATACTTAGGCCATCTGTGACAACGTTCACAT
>NW_007381939.1:56292-63702 GCF_000475195.1 Diaphorina citri | reverse complement strand
CTTGACCCCAACTATTTCGCTACACCACTGCGGTATATGTGCCCCCACATACACAACTGCAGCAACCTCGTTGATTTCAACTACTTTCTTGAACCGGCGCAGGTCCTTGACATGATAATTACTTTCAAATCCAGTAGTAGGATCTTTAACCTTGTAGATTACTGGGTTAATCTTGTAAATTACTTCACAAGGGCCAATCCATAAGTGATCCAACTTGGCGTTGTAATGATCTGCGGCATTCGAGAGACGAAAGTTTCTCCGAAGCACCATTTCTCCAACATCATACTGAACATCCAAGTTATGACGCCTATTGTAGTATGTTGCCTGTTTCCTTGACGACTTGATTTGATTCAGCTTAACAAGCTCATAGATATCCTTGATTGCTTGCTGTCTGAACACATACTCAGGATAAGCATCTTCTGGTGACGCATCAGTTGCACGAGATTCCAAATCTCTTCTAAGTTGATGAACAGGATGGGTTTCTCGTCCATACATGAGGAAATGAGGAGTAAATCCCGTGGTGCTCTGAACAGAAGTGTTGATAGCATATGCAACTTCGGGCAGGAAGGTACACCAGTTGGTTTGACGGCTGTTGATGTAAGCTCTGATGATTTGTTTCACCACTCGATTTTGTCGTTCCACACTGTTTGCTTGAGGATGATACGGTGGAGTTCGCTGGTGTTCGAAACCATAGGTTTCGGACAAAGTCTTCATCAGACTGTTGATAAATGGAGTTCCATTGTCAGTAATGATACGACGAGGAGCGCCATACCGATTCAAAATGGTTTTCTTGAAGTGCTGAGTTACCGTTTTACCAGTAGAATTACGAAGAGGTATTATCTCAACATATTTGGTGAACTCATCCAACATTACCAGGATAAACTTGTTCTGATTTGAGGAACAAGGCAAAGGTCCAATTAGATCAAGATACCAAACATCAGCAGGTTTCACTGGTCGACGTGAATACATCTGTCCGGGTGGCTTACCCACAACAGGTTTAGTCTTCTGACAGGTGGTGCAAGAACGTACATAATCGGCTACATCTTGAAACATTCCAGGCCAGAAATAAAAGGCCGAAATCCGGTTGAAAGTTTTCAGAATTCCTAAATGACCAGATTGCATATCATCATGATTTTGAGTAAGTATGGTAGATATTTGAGCTAAAGTGGGTACCAACTTCCAAGGGTCTCGAGCATCATCTTCAAGTAAAAGTTCAAGAGGTTCAAGTTTATGATAATACAACAATGAATCATTCAAGGAATATTCAGGATGATCTTCAGGTTTGTCGCGAATCTTTTGTACCATTTCCTGATACCAAGTCTCATAAGTAGAGGCATCAGAAATAAGCGACAACAATGTAGTTTCTCCTTCATCTGGCGGTTCATCGGGGGAATTTATCCTACTTAAAGCATCTGGGATAAAGTGAATACGCCCACTTCGGTGTTTGAAATTGATTTCATAACCTTGCATTTCCATAATCCATCGTGAGAGACGAGCAGTTGGATTCTTTAACGAGTGAAGCCACTGTAATGAACGATGATCCGTAACACAAGTAATTGGATAACCTTCAATATAAGGTCGGAATCGTTTGATAGCAAAGATCACTGCCAGTAACTCCAGCTCAGTCACAGAATAATTCTTTTCTGCTTTGGTCAAGCTACGACTAGCATATTCGATTACCCGATCCACATCATCAATAGTTTGGATTAGCACTGCTCCAAGACCGACTAAAGAAGCATCCGTTTCTATCCGAAATTCCTTACTCCAATCTGGTCTAGACAAAACCGGAGGTGTAGTTAAGACAGTCTTTAAATCATCCAAAGCTTTCTGTTGCGCTTCGGTCCAAAACCACTTTTGCCCCTTCTTTAGAAGTTTAGTTAGAGGGTTCAACTGTTTACTCAAGTTGGGTATGAATTTCTTATACCACGCGACCATTCCGATAATGCGGCGTAACTGTTTAACACTAGTAGGTGTTGGATACTCTAACACTGGTTTAATCTTATCCGGATCGATTCGCAGACCTTCACGATCCACGATATAACCCAAATATTTGACCTGCGAGGCTCCGAACTCGCTTTTTGCCCAGTTAATCTTTAGTCGAGCAGCTCGAAGTCGATCGAAGACGTCTTCCAAAATGGATAAGTGAGCGGACAGTGATTCGGTAACAATGATTACATCGTCTAAGTAACGGAAAACGAACGGTTCGAGATCGGGTCCATCCAAAACTTGGTCTATCAGACGTTGAAATTCGCCTGGGGCGTTAGTCAAGCCAAAAGTGAGACGTTTGAACTGATAAAACCCCTTACCAGGTACTTGAAACGCGGTGAACTGTCGACAATCCGGAGCTAAAGGTATTAGCCAGAATGCCTTCTGTAAGTCAAGTTTAGAGATATATTTGCAGTACTTTAGACTAACCAGGATGTTACTCATGTTAGGCAAGGGATACTTGTCCTTAACAGTCACAGCATTCAACTTCCGAAAGTCCAATACAGGTCTGTAGGTGTTGTCCGGTTTCTTCACCAACAGTATAGGATTGGTCCATTCGCTACGGCTCGGTTCGATCACATCGTCCGCCAACATTTTTTCAACCTCCTCATTAATAATTTGCTGCATCTGAGGATTAACGGGATATGGACGTTGTCGAATTGGAGTATAGTCGGTTAATTGAATCCGGTGTTCAACCAAATCGGTCGTACCCAAGTCCTGTGGTTCCAAAGCTTTGGCTTTGTCTACCAGCTCTTCCAACTCAGTCCGTTGAGCATCCGTCAACTCCTGTATACCAGAACAACTAGATTCTTCATCACAATTACCATTTATAAACGCAAAAGTCTGTTCAGGAAAGCCAGAATAAAACCATCTCTTAGATTTTCCATTAATCACCATGCCAACAGTGGTTATAAAATCTAGACCCAAAACTAGTGCGCTAGATAAGTTTGGTAAGTACTTGACTGGTAGGTTACCTCCTGGAAAGCCTTCTAAAGAAAAGGGGAGATTAACTATGGTGTCAATCTTCTCAACCTGTCCATTGGCCACAAGTACGCCTTCTTCCGGTATGCGGTAAGTCGACAATTTGACATCTTTAAACAGTTGCAAACCTTTGGCTGAAATGTACGAATTAGAAGCACCCGTGTCAACTAATCCCTTAATCTTAACTCCGCAAACGTTCAAAGTAACGTGCCAACGTTGATCTCCTCCACGCAAGGAGTGAATGTCGGTAAGTTCGTTAGTAGGAACTTCCGTCTGTGTGCTGATATGATTACGCGAAGAGTTAGCTCGAGTAGCCTCGGTGATTACTTCGCTATTAACCGAGGGTTTTAGTTTTCCGCCGGTCTACAACGACAATACTTAGGCCATCTGTGACAACGTTCACATTTATTATCATGCTGGCGATGACAATAGTAGTTATCAGTATTATCAGGATGGTTTGGAGGAATATTAGTATTGTTATGGTTTCGATAATTTGAAGTAACATTATTGTTTACTGCAGAAACAGCACCTTTGGACGGTTGGTTATTTGGAGTCCAACGAGGTTTAGGAGGGTGGTGAGGTTTAGGAGTAGATGGGGGTGGTGAGGTGAACAACCGACAGGATTCAATCCTCTTCATAAGATTCTCAAGCTGATCGAACGAATTGATGGTCTGAAACTGCAAGCCTTCCTGATAAATGGGTAGACTGTTTTTAAGGACAAGTCTTAACTCTTGCTCCAAGGGCATCATTAATGGTAATCTCGATAACATGACACGCATGGAGGCAATATATAAGACGACAGGTTCCTGAGGTTGCTGTCTTCGGGTGAGAATCTCTTCCATAAGCATGAGATCATAATTTATGGGACCAAATGAAGCTCGGAGCTGTTCGGCCAAGGAATCCCAATCGTCGAAATCGTTGCGTCGAGACATGTACCATAGTTTGGCGGGGCCATCAAATAACTCCGCGGCGCAGGTGAAAATCTGTTCCCATGTTGCCATCCGACTTTGCCGCTTCAGGTCTAGTTCGTCAAGGAACATGTCGATTGGCATGTTTTCCCCAGTGAACTTTAATTTCCAAGAGTAAATCTTGGGATCTCGATTTGTTCGATCCTCAACTGGCTCGGCAGGTGCATTTGCTATGCTCACCCGTGGTTGTGAAGTGCTGTTCCTAAGTAGGTTGTCCATGAATCCTTGGTACAAAGACTCCCGACGTTCTGTGAGTTGATCGACCTCCAATATGGTAGCTCGATCTTCCAGACAATTTAAAGCTTCGCTAACCTGAGTGAGAAGGTCACCTCTTGCATCCTCGGGCCAAGAATTAACTCTATGAACATAATGGTTTAAACGGGCAGACAGTCTATTGTAGTCCAAACACCCTTCGTCTCCAACAAATTGACGAGCCAGCAATACAACTTGTCTAATTTCAGGCACTATCTTTTGATCATCAGCATCATATGGATGACGGGTATCGTCAATCACAGCTGAGCCAATTTTCACCTGTCGCATTAGAGCTCGCAATTGCGACCGTCGATTTGTCAGCGTTCCTTCAGGCTCTCCTCCCCGAGTTATAATCTCAAAGTTTACTTCTTCAAGTTGCAAATAAGCAACATCCTTAGATGCAAGCTTGTAGTCCGCCATTATAGTTTTCGTCAAATAATTTAATTTCAAAATTGGAAAATTCTAAATGTTCAATAATGCAAAATTATAAAATCAAGGAAAAGCGCAAGCACAAGTTCAGAATAAGTTTAATTCAAGTTTAAACTAACAATAAATTAACATTTACAAGACAAGAACAATCAAACCCAACTATTGATTCCAAGTTTCAAGGAAATTTTCTTTGTAATAATTAAATAAATAAATAAATAAATAATTTACTTTATCAATAAATTTCAAATTATTAAATAAATTCAATTAGAATTATGGGTTACCAGCAACAACAACAATCCCTCTCCAAATTTAAATAAAGTTTTAGCCGGTAGCATGCCCCAATGCACTAGCCAATATCACAGATAATATTAAAGAAATAATTTATAATGCAAAGAGCAATTTTCACACATAGCAATTTAACAAATTATTAACACATATGTAAGTTACTTTACATTAATTGAAATCTGATCCCATTAACAGACTAACAAAATTCATTTATTTTACAAGATTTATTTGAATAAACTTAATGCTTGCACCGAAATTTAATTTATCTAAATTAAATCAGTTAAAATTCAAATTGTTTAATATTTAAATTAATTACCAAAAATTATTTAACTCTTTAACACAACACAATTATTTCACAATGAACAAGGAAATACAGAAGTACAAAGTATGAACAAGGAAATACAGAAGTACAAAGTAATTACAAGTACCAAGATTTGCATTATTTACCATGTCTGGAGTCGCACAAATAATGACACCACCAATAATGTACAATAATTAGAACCATGTGAGTTCAGTGCACCCAAAGATGTGGAAAGAAATTCCAAATTAGTTCAAATCTAGAACCAGCAAATACTACAACAATTGGTGACACAATCCAAAATTCACTTCTGATCACACAGGATGAACTCATGAGTCCAATAAAACATCTCAGCACTTCAGTTTAGTATCCTTAAAACAAAGTTGATTTTTTTTTTTTTTTTTTTTTTTTTTTCTGCTTAGCACCACAAACTTCTAATTAACCATGTGTTTTCACAACTAGAACCAAATTTTGGGAAAACTAATCTGAAAAATTAATCCTAACCTATTGAGAGCTCTTCAATACCTAATACCTACTCCTAGCCCTAAAACCCTTAATCTAGCCTAAACCTAACTAAAGAATTGTTGCTACCTTACACACACAGTCAAAGGTGAAGAATATCCTGTGGCTAAGCTACTCAACAGATTTTTTTTTTTTTTTTTTTGCTTTGGTACTGTACCTACAGTGTAAAATGCCATTTGCTTGTGTTCTCTATTGAACTAGCTATCCTACCCTAAAGGTTTGGCAAATCCCTATATAAGTACCTACATCCCGATACTAAGAACTAACACACCAAGTGCCAAAATTCCAAAGAGATCCCCAACACACACCTGAGTGAACAGAGTTGAATCAATCAACCTTGGAAACATTTACAGAGCCAGTGGACCTAGGTATCCAGAAACTGCAACAATTTTTTACTCAATCAATTAATATGTACCAATTCCAAGACATCTACACTTATCAAAGCAGTGTCCCGCGTACTTCATGTACCAACTATTAATTATCTATTTGCAAAATTACTCAGAACAAGCCACCTTTTAGCACTGAAACCACAAACATCACCTAAACTACTAATCCACCAATTAGGATTGAAAGTCCAATTGAAATCAAAATCAATGTGAAGCAATACCTGTGTTCACCCAATTTAATTAGGTGCACACCACATCACCAACATACAATAATGACATAACAAGTAAAACCAAACTGTTTGTCCCAATGTTAATTTGTAATTGAAGGTTTAATTGAGTCAAAAATCAATTTTTTTTTTTTTTTTTTTTTTTTGAAAAAGGCGCCAACAAAGTTTTCTTGGCTGAAAACTTGAAATACCAAGCCGTAATGAAAATTAAATATTGAAGTTTTGTTTTTTTTTTTTTTTCTTCTTTTTGTTTTCAGATTCTACAATGTTTTGTACCAAGCGTCTTTTAAACGAACACTAGGCCTTGTTTCGAGTCCTAATTCCACGCATAGCTGAGACATTACTTAGGGGCCATCCGAAAAGTCGGATCAGCTGCCTGGTGTGTGAGCTCCTGAGATGAAGACAAGCTGGATAAGTCTATCGGAGAACACATTTAGTATGTTACTGAAACTAAACAACTGATGTCCACTCAAGCACTCACTGATGTAGGTTATTTCCCTTTAGAACTGGAATGTAATTCTTCCCTCAGGCTCACATTTGATGAAGGGTGAACAATTCTACTCAATTATCCAATCAAGGCTATCAAGAGCGAAGGGTGAGTTGATACCTAGTGTGAGCAAAGGCGAACGGTGCCTGGTTAAGTGTATGTCTGATAGGACAAGCCTATTACAGTCTAGCTAACTCAACCTATGTAATATATGGTTGGTCTTACCTGGAAGCAGTTGATGGGACAAGAAGGGTAGTGTCCACATAATCTCGTAAACTCAATATTACAGTGATTCAGCAGCCCCCATATCTAACTACATAGCAACAGACACCTAACTATCTATTTGTTCCATCGGAGAAATACAACACTTCATTGCTAACATTCTTCCCTCGAGCGCGCTCCCATATGTGGCGCGGTCGATACAAATTCCCACTCACTTCTAATGCCAACTCAAGCCTTCACCATGCTTCGGAAGGCGCTGAGCTCGAAACTCATTAAAACCTAGTGCTACAACAAAGAAAAACAAAAAAAGGCAAAACTCAAACGCTGCCCTGGTTAATTGCTGGCTGTGAGTGTCTGAAATCCACGT
>NW_007381939.1:46723-53896 GCF_000475195.1 Diaphorina citri | reverse complement strand
CTTGACCCCAACTATTTCGCTACACCACTGCGGTATATGTGCCCCCACATACACAACTGCAGCAACCTCGTTGATTTCAACTACTTTCTTGAACCGGCGCAGGTCCTTGACATGATAATTACTTTCAAATCCAGTAGTAGGATCTTTAACCTTGTAGATTACTGGGTTAATCTTGTAAATTACTTCACAAGGGCCAATCCATAAGTGATCCAACTTGGCGTTGTAATGATCTGCGGCATTCGAGAGACGAAAGTTTCTCCGAAGCACCATTTCTCCAACATCATACTGAACATCCAAGTTATGACGCCTATTGTAGTATGTTGCCTGTTTCCTTGACGACTTGATTTGATTCAGCTTAACAAGCTCATAGATATCCTTGATTGCTTGCTGTCTGAACACATACTCAGGATAAGCATCTTCTGGTGACGCATCAGTTGCACGAGATTCCAAATCTCTTCTAAGTTGATGAACAGGATGGGTTTCTCGTCCATACATGAGGAAATGAGGAGTAAATCCCGTGGTGCTCTGAACAGAAGTGTTGATAGCATATGCAACTTCGGGCAGGAAGGTACACCAGTTGGTTTGACGGCTGTTGATGTAAGCTCTGATGATTTGTTTCACCACTCGATTTTGTCGTTCCACACTGTTTGCTTGAGGATGATACGGTGGAGTTCGCTGGTGTTCGAAACCATAGGTTTCGGACAAAGTCTTCATCAGACTGTTGATAAATGGAGTTCCATTGTCAGTAATGATACGACGAGGAGCGCCATACCGATTCAAAATGGTTTTCTTGAAGTGCTGAGTTACCGTTTTACCAGTAGAATTACGAAGAGGTATTATCTCAACATATTTGGTGAACTCATCCAACATTACCAGGATAAACTTGTTCTGATTTGAGGAACAAGGCAAAGGTCCAATTAGATCAAGATACCAAACATCAGCAGGTTTCACTGGTCGACGTGAATACATCTGTCCGGGTGGCTTACCCACAACAGGTTTAGTCTTCTGACAGGTGGTGCAAGAACGTACATAATCGGCTACATCTTGAAACATTCCAGGCCAGAAATAAAAGGCCGAAATCCGGTTGAAAGTTTTCAGAATTCCTAAATGACCAGATTGCATATCATCATGATTTTGAGTAAGTATGGTAGATATTTGAGCTAAAGTGGGTACCAACTTCCAAGGGTCTCGAGCATCATCTTCAAGTAAAAGTTCAAGAGGTTCAAGTTTATGATAATACAACAATGAATCATTCAAGGAATATTCAGGATGATCTTCAGGTTTGTCGCGAATCTTTTGTACCATTTCCTGATACCAAGTCTCATAAGTAGAGGCATCAGAAATAAGCGACAACAATGTAGTTTCTCCTTCATCTGGCGGTTCATCGGGGGAATTTATCCTACTTAAAGCATCTGGGATAAAGTGAATACGCCCACTTCGGTGTTTGAAATTGATTTCATAACCTTGCATTTCCATAATCCATCGTGAGAGACGAGCAGTTGGATTCTTTAACGAGTGAAGCCACTGTAATGAACGATGATCCGTAACACAAGTAATTGGATAACCTTCAATATAAGGTCGGAATCGTTTGATAGCAAAGATCACTGCCAGTAACTCCAGCTCAGTCACAGAATAATTCTTTTCTGCTTTGGTCAAGCTACGACTAGCATATTCGATTACCCGATCCACATCATCAATAGTTTGGATTAGCACTGCTCCAAGACCGACTAAAGAAGCATCCGTTTCTATCCGAAATTCCTTACTCCAATCTGGTCTAGACAAAACCGGAGGTGTAGTTAAGACAGTCTTTAAATCATCCAAAGCTTTCTGTTGCGCTTCGGTCCAAAACCACTTTTGCCCCTTCTTTAGAAGTTTAGTTAGAGGGTTCAACTGTTTACTCAAGTTGGGTATGAATTTCTTATACCACGCGACCATTCCGATAATGCGGCGTAACTGTTTAACACTAGTAGGTGTTGGATACTCTAACACTGGTTTAATCTTATCCGGATCGATTCGCAGACCTTCACGATCCACGATATAACCCAAATATTTGACCTGCGAGGCTCCGAACTCGCTTTTTGCCCAGTTAATCTTTAGTCGAGCAGCTCGAAGTCGATCGAAGACGTCTTCCAAAATGGATAAGTGAGCGGACAGTGATTCGGTAACAATGATTACATCGTCTAAGTAACGGAAAACGAACGGTTCGAGATCGGGTCCATCCAAAACTTGGTCTATCAGACGTTGAAATTCGCCTGGGGCGTTAGTCAAGCCAAAAGTGAGACGTTTGAACTGATAAAACCCCTTACCAGGTACTTGAAACGCGGTGAACTGTCGACAATCCGGAGCTAAAGGTATTAGCCAGAATGCCTTCTGTAAGTCAAGTTTAGAGATATATTTGCAGTACTTTAGACTAACCAGGATGTTACTCATGTTAGGCAAGGGATACTTGTCCTTAACAGTCACAGCATTCAACTTCCGAAAGTCCAATACAGGTCTGTAGGTGTTGTCCGGTTTCTTCACCAACAGTATAGGATTGGTCCATTCGCTACGGCTCGGTTCGATCACATCGTCCGCCAACATTTTTTCAACCTCCTCATTAATAATTTGCTGCATCTGAGGATTAACGGGATATGGACGTTGTCGAATTGGAGTATAGTCGGTTAATTGAATCCGGTGTTCAACCAAATCGGTCGTACCCAAGTCCTGTGGTTCCAAAGCTTTGGCTTTGTCTACCAGCTCTTCCAACTCAGTCCGTTGAGCATCCGTCAACTCCTGTATACCAGAACAACTAGATTCTTCATCACAATTACCATTTATAAACGCAAAAGTCTGTTCAGGAAAGCCAGAATAAAACCATCTCTTAGATTTTCCATTAATCACCATGCCAACAGTGGTTATAAAATCTAGACCCAAAACTAGTGCGCTAGATAAGTTTGGTAAGTACTTGACTGGTAGGTTACCTCCTGGAAAGCCTTCTAAAGAAAAGGGGAGATTAACTATGGTGTCAATCTTCTCAACCTGTCCATTGGCCACAAGTACGCCTTCTTCCGGTATGCGGTAAGTCGACAATTTGACATCTTTAAACAGTTGCAAACCTTTGGCTGAAATGTACGAATTAGAAGCACCCGTGTCAACTAATCCCTTAATCTTAACTCCGCAAACGTTCAAAGTAACGTGCCAACGTTGATCTCCTCCACGCAAGGAGTGAATGTCGGTAAGTTCGTTAGTAGGAACTTCCGTCTGTGTGCTGATATGATTACGCGAAGAGTTAGCTCGAGTAGCCTCGGTGATTACTTCGCTATTAACCGAGGGTTTTAGTTTTCCGCCGGTCTACAACGACAATACTTAGGCCATCTGTGACAACGTTCACATTTATTATCATGCTGGCGATGACAATAGTAGTTATCAGTATTATCAGGATGGTTTGGAGGAATATTAGTATTGTTATGGTTTCGATAATTTGAAGTAACATTATTGTTTACTGCAGAAACAGCACCTTTGGACGGTTGGTTATTTGGAGTCCAACGAGGTTTAGGAGGGTGGTGAGGTTTAGGAGTAGATGGGGGTGGTGAGGTGAACAACCGACAGGATTCAATCCTCTTCATAAGATTCTCAAGCTGATCGAACGAATTGATGGTCTGAAACTGCAAGCCTTCCTGATAAATGGGTAGACTGTTTTTAAGGACAAGTCTTAACTCTTGCTCCAAGGGCATCATTAATGGTAATCTCGATAACATGACACGCATGGAGGCAATATATAAGACGACAGGTTCCTGAGGTTGCTGTCTTCGGGTGAGAATCTCTTCCATAAGCATGAGATCATAATTTATGGGACCAAATGAAGCTCGGAGCTGTTCGGCCAAGGAATCCCAATCGTCGAAATCGTTGCGTCGAGACATGTACCATAGTTTGGCGGGGCCATCAAATAACTCCGCGGCGCAGGTGAAAATCTGTTCCCATGTTGCCATCCGACTTTGCCGCTTCAGGTCTAGTTCGTCAAGGAACATGTCGATTGGCATGTTTTCCCCAGTGAACTTTAATTTCCAAGAGTAAATCTTGGGATCTCGATTTGTTCGATCCTCAACTGGCTCGGCAGGTGCATTTGCTATGCTCACCCGTGGTTGTGAAGTGCTGTTCCTAAGTAGGTTGTCCATGAATCCTTGGTACAAAGACTCCCGACGTTCTGTGAGTTGATCGACCTCCAATATGGTAGCTCGATCTTCCAGACAATTTAAAGCTTCGCTAACCTGAGTGAGAAGGTCACCTCTTGCATCCTCGGGCCAAGAATTAACTCTATGAACATAATGGTTTAAACGGGCAGACAGTCTATTGTAGTCCAAACACCCTTCGTCTCCAACAAATTGACGAGCCAGCAATACAACTTGTCTAATTTCAGGCACTATCTTTTGATCATCAGCATCATATGGATGACGGGTATCGTCAATCACAGCTGAGCCAATTTTCACCTGTCGCATTAGAGCTCGCAATTGCGACCGTCGATTTGTCAGCGTTCCTTCAGGCTCTCCTCCCCGAGTTATAATCTCAAAGTTTACTTCTTCAAGTTGCAAATAAGCAACATCCTTAGATGCAAGCTTGTAGTCCGCCATTATAGTTTTCGTCAAATAATTTAATTTCAAAATTGGAAAATTCTAAATGTTCAATAATGCAAAATTATAAAATCAAGGAAAAGCGCAAGCACAAGTTCAGAATAAGTTTAATTCAAGTTTAAACTAACAATAAATTAACATTTACAAGACAAGAACAATCAAACCCAACTATTGATTCCAAGTTTCAAGGAAATTTTCTTTGTAATAATTAAATAAATAAATAAATAAATAATTTACTTTATCAATAAATTTCAAATTATTAAATAAATTCAATTAGAATTATGGGTTACCAGCAACAACAACAATCCCTCTCCAAATTTAAATAAAGTTTTAGCCGGTAGCATGCCCCAATGCACTAGCCAATATCACAGATAATATTAAAGAAATAATTTATAATGCAAAGAGCAATTTTCACACATAGCAATTTAACAAATTATTAACACATATGTAAGTTACTTTACATTAATTGAAATCTGATCCCATTAACAGACTAACAAAATTCATTTATTTTACAAGATTTATTTGAATAAACTTAATGCTTGCACCGAAATTTAATTTATCTAAATTAAATCAGTTAAAATTCAAATTGTTTAATATTTAAATTAATTACCAAAAATTATTTAACTCTTTAACACAACACAATTATTTCACAATGAACAAGGAAATACAGAAGTACAAAGTATGAACAAGGAAATACAGAAGTACAAAGTAATTACAAGTACCAAGATTTGCATTATTTACCATGTCTGGAGTCGCACAAATAATACGCCAATAAGTGTACATAATTTAGAACCATCGGGTGGAGCTCCCAGTGCACCCCCAAAAATGAGTGCGGAAAAATTCCAACATAGGTTCAGGAATCTAGGGAACCAGGGCAAAATACTTACCAAACCAGATTTGGGACCAACAAGTCCCCGCAAAATTCACTTCTGATCCAACCCACAGGGTGGGAACTCATGAGGTCCAATAAGAACATCTCAAGGCCATTTCAGGTTTAGTACTCCCTTTTAAAAACAATAAGTTGATTTTTTTTTGTTTTTTTTTTTATTTTTTGTTTTTTTTTTTTTTGCTGCTTAGGCACATTCTCTCTTTTTCCCCTCCGCTCGCCCCCCGGCATGCCTCGCGGCCGGCGGGACCTGCCGCGCCGCGTCCGGTGGGCGGGGGGGGGCCCGGCCGCCGGTGTGGGGGTGGCGTGTTGTTGTCTTGTCTCGGTGTGGTGTGCTTTTACTTTTTGTCTTGGTTGTTGAGGGGAGATGTGCTATACAAGAATAAAAACACCAAATTAAATAACATAATGATAATAAAACCAAATAAAAAAAAATAACTTGTTTTAAGGATTCTACTGATTGTTTGTGTGTGATTGTTTATTGTTTATGGAGTTCTCCTGTGTGATCATATGAATTTGTTTTTCTACTCTATAATGTTGTAGTATTTGCTGTTCTAAATGACTAATTTGGATTTCTTCTTTTGGTGGCACTGGATCACATGGTCTTTAACATTGTTACATTATTGGCGATATTAATTGTCGCGTACTCCATTGTACATGGTGACTAATGCAAATCTTGGTACTGTAATTACCTTGTACTTCTTATTTTCCTCTGTTCATTGGTTGAAATTATTTGTGTTGTGTTAAAGGAGTTAATATTGTAGGTAATTAATTTAAATATTTAAAACAATGCTGAATTTTGAACTGATTTGATTGTAGATTAAAATAAAGCGGTGCGCCAAGCATAAGGTTTTATTCAAACTAAATCTGTGAAATTAGACGATGATTTTGTATTCTGTTAATGGCAGGAGTTCAATTTAGTTAAAAGTCAACTTACGATATGTGTTGAATAATTGTTAAAGATTCGCTATGTGTGCCCAAATTCTCTTTGGCGATTGTAATAAAATATTTTTGTACGGTTATTCTTGAGTATTGGCTTAGTGCCATTTGGGGCATGTACCAGCTTAAGACACTTTATTTTGTAAATTTGGAGTGGATTGTGTGTTGGCGTGGTTTATCCCATAATTCATTGAGATTTATCTTAAGTCAATTTGAATTTAGTTGATAAATAAGGATTATTTATTTATTTATTTATTAATCTATTACAAAGAATCTGCCCTTCGAAAGCTGGAATCACGTATAGTTGGTCTTGATTTTCGGTGTTCTGTAAACGGTTAATTGTATTGTTAAGTTTAAACTGGAATGTAAAGCTTATTCTGTGGAACTTGTGCTTGGCGCTGTTCCTATGGTGTTATAATTTTCTGCATTATTTGAAGCAATTTGTGAGAGTTCCAAATTTTGAAAGTTAAATTTGACAAAATGCTAGTGAATTGGGGCGGAATACAGAGGCACTAAGGATGGGTTGCTATTCTGGCAAGCTGCTCGAAGGACCAGTAAACACTTTTGAGATTATAACTCGGGAGGAGAGCCTGAAGGTGAACCAGTGAGCAAATTCGACTGGTCGCGATTGGGAGCTCTAATGCACAGAGTGAAAACTTGTCAGCTGTGAATTGACCATACCCTCATCGCGATAGGATGTGATTGATCAAAGATAGGCCTGGAAATTAGAACAGAGTTGTA
>NW_007381939.1:38729-44101 GCF_000475195.1 Diaphorina citri | reverse complement strand
CTTGACCCCAACTATTTCGCTACACCACTGCGGTATATGTGCCCCCACATACACAACTGCAGCAACCTCGTTGATTTCAACTACTTTCTTGAACCGGCGCAGGTCCTTGACATGATAATTACTTTCAAATCCAGTAGTAGGATCTTTAACCTTGTAGATTACTGGGTTAATCTTGTAAATTACTTCACAAGGGCCAATCCATAAGTGATCCAACTTGGCGTTGTAATGATCTGCGGCATTCGAGAGACGAAAGTTTCTCCGAAGCACCATTTCTCCAACATCATACTGAACATCCAAGTTATGACGCCTATTGTAGTATGTTGCCTGTTTCCTTGACGACTTGATTTGATTCAGCTTAACAAGCTCATAGATATCCTTGATTGCTTGCTGTCTGAACACATACTCAGGATAAGCATCTTCTGGTGACGCATCAGTTGCACGAGATTCCAAATCTCTTCTAAGTTGATGAACAGGATGGGTTTCTCGTCCATACATGAGGAAATGAGGAGTAAATCCCGTGGTGCTCTGAACAGAAGTGTTGATAGCATATGCAACTTCGGGCAGGAAGGTACACCAGTTGGTTTGACGGCTGTTGATGTAAGCTCTGATGATTTGTTTCACCACTCGATTTTGTCGTTCCACACTGTTTGCTTGAGGATGATACGGTGGAGTTCGCTGGTGTTCGAAACCATAGGTTTCGGACAAAGTCTTCATCAGACTGTTGATAAATGGAGTTCCATTGTCAGTAATGATACGACGAGGAGCGCCATACCGATTCAAAATGGTTTTCTTGAAGTGCTGAGTTACCGTTTTACCAGTAGAATTACGAAGAGGTATTATCTCAACATATTTGGTGAACTCATCCAACATTACCAGGATAAACTTGTTCTGATTTGAGGAACAAGGCAAAGGTCCAATTAGATCAAGATACCAAACATCAGCAGGTTTCACTGGTCGACGTGAATACATCTGTCCGGGTGGCTTACCCACAACAGGTTTAGTCTTCTGACAGGTGGTGCAAGAACGTACATAATCGGCTACATCTTGAAACATTCCAGGCCAGAAATAAAAGGCCGAAATCCGGTTGAAAGTTTTCAGAATTCCTAAATGACCAGATTGCATATCATCATGATTTTGAGTAAGTATGGTAGATATTTGAGCTAAAGTGGGTACCAACTTCCAAGGGTCTCGAGCATCATCTTCAAGTAAAAGTTCAAGAGGTTCAAGTTTATGATAATACAACAATGAATCATTCAAGGAATATTCAGGATGATCTTCAGGTTTGTCGCGAATCTTTTGTACCATTTCCTGATACCAAGTCTCATAAGTAGAGGCATCAGAAATAAGCGACAACAATGTAGTTTCTCCTTCATCTGGCGGTTCATCGGGGGAATTTATCCTACTTAAAGCATCTGGGATAAAGTGAATACGCCCACTTCGGTGTTTGAAATTGATTTCATAACCTTGCATTTCCATAATCCATCGTGAGAGACGAGCAGTTGGATTCTTTAACGAGTGAAGCCACTGTAATGAACGATGATCCGTAACACAAGTAATTGGATAACCTTCAATATAAGGTCGGAATCGTTTGATAGCAAAGATCACTGCCAGTAACTCCAGCTCAGTCACAGAATAATTCTTTTCTGCTTTGGTCAAGCTACGACTAGCATATTCGATTACCCGATCCACATCATCAATAGTTTGGATTAGCACTGCTCCAAGACCGACTAAAGAAGCATCCGTTTCTATCCGAAATTCCTTACTCCAATCTGGTCTAGACAAAACCGGAGGTGTAGTTAAGACAGTCTTTAAATCATCCAAAGCTTTCTGTTGCGCTTCGGTCCAAAACCACTTTTGCCCCTTCTTTAGAAGTTTAGTTAGAGGGTTCAACTGTTTACTCAAGTTGGGTATGAATTTCTTATACCACGCGACCATTCCGATAATGCGGCGTAACTGTTTAACACTAGTAGGTGTTGGATACTCTAACACTGGTTTAATCTTATCCGGATCGATTCGCAGACCTTCACGATCCACGATATAACCCAAATATTTGACCTGCGAGGCTCCGAACTCGCTTTTTGCCCAGTTAATCTTTAGTCGAGCAGCTCGAAGTCGATCGAAGACGTCTTCCAAAATGGATAAGTGAGCGGACAGTGATTCGGTAACAATGATTACATCGTCTAAGTAACGGAAAACGAACGGTTCGAGATCGGGTCCATCCAAAACTTGGTCTATCAGACGTTGAAATTCGCCTGGGGCGTTAGTCAAGCCAAAAGTGAGACGTTTGAACTGATAAAACCCCTTACCAGGTACTTGAAACGCGGTGAACTGTCGACAATCCGGAGCTAAAGGTATTAGCCAGAATGCCTTCTGTAAGTCAAGTTTAGAGATATATTTGCAGTACTTTAGACTAACCAGGATGTTACTCATGTTAGGCAAGGGATACTTGTCCTTAACAGTCACAGCATTCAACTTCCGAAAGTCCAATACAGGTCTGTAGGTGTTGTCCGGTTTCTTCACCAACAGTATAGGATTGGTCCATTCGCTACGGCTCGGTTCGATCACATCGTCCGCCAACATTTTTTCAACCTCCTCATTAATAATTTGCTGCATCTGAGGATTAACGGGATATGGACGTTGTCGAATTGGAGTATAGTCGGTTAATTGAATCCGGTGTTCAACCAAATCGGTCGTACCCAAGTCCTGTGGTTCCAAAGCTTTGGCTTTGTCTACCAGCTCTTCCAACTCAGTCCGTTGAGCATCCGTCAACTCCTGTATACCAGAACAACTAGATTCTTCATCACAATTACCATTTGTAAACGCAAAAGTCTGTTCAGGAAAGCCAGAATAAAACCATCTCTTAGATTTTCCATTAATCACCATGCCAACAGTGGTTATAAAATCTAGACCCAAAACTAGTGCGCTAGATAAGTTTGGTAAGTACTTGACTGGTAGGTTACCTCCTGGAAAGCCTTCTAAAGAAAAGGGGAGATTAACTATGGTGTCAATCTTCTCAACCTGTCCATTGGCCACAAGTACGCCTTCTTCCGGTATGCGGTAAGTCGACAATTTGACATCTTTAAACAGTTGCAAACCTTTGGCTGAAATGTACGAATTAGAAGCACCCGTGTCAACTAATCCCTTAATCTTAACTCCGCAAACGTTCAAAGTAACGTGCCAACGTTGATCTCCTCCACGCAAGGAGTGAATGTCGGTAAGTTCATTAGTAGGAACTTCCGTCTGTGTGCTGATATGATTACGCGAAGAGTTAGCTCGAGTAGCCTCGGTGATTACTTCGCTATTAACCGAGGGTTTTAGTTTTCCGCCGGTCTACAACGACAATACTTAGGCCATCTGTGACAACGTTCACATCTATTATCATGCTGGCGATGACAATAGTAGTTATCAGTATTATCAGGATGGTTTGGAGGAATATTAGTATTGTTATGGTTTCGATAATTTGAAGTAACATTATTGTTTACTGCAGAAACAGCACCTTTGGACGGTTGGTTATTTGGAGTCCAACGAGGTTTAGGAGGGTGGTGAGGTTTAGGAGTAGATGGGGGTGGTGAGGTGAACAACCGACAGGATTCAATCCTCTTCATAAGATTCTCAAGCTGATCGAACGAATTGATGGTCTGAAACTGCAAGCCTTCCTGATAAATGGGTAGACTGTTTTTAAGGACAAGTCTTAACTCTTGCTCCAAGGGCATCATTAATGGTAATCTCGATAACATGACACGCATGGAGGCAATATATAAGACGACAGGTTCCTGAGGTTGCTGTCTTCGGGTGAGAATCTCTTCCATAAGCATGAGATCATAATTTATGGGACCAAATGAAGCTCGGAGCTGTTCGGCCAAGGAATCCCAATCGTCGAAATCGTTGCGTCGAGACATGTACCATAGTTTGGCGGGGCCATCAAATAACTCCGCGGCGCAGGTGAAAATCTGTTCCCATGTTGCCATCCGACTTTGCCGCTTCAGGTCTAGTTCGTCAAGGAACATGTCGATTGGCATGTTTTCCCCAGTGAACTTTAATTTCCAAGAGTAAATCTTGGGATCTCGATTTGTTCGATCCTCAACTGGCTCGGCAGGTGCATTTGCTATGCTCACCCGTGGTTGTGAAGTGCTGTTCCTAAGTAGGTTGTCCATGAATCCTTGGTACAAAGACTCCCGACGTTCTGTGAGTTGATCGACCTCCAATATGGTAGCTCGATCTTCCAGACAATTTAAAGCTTCGCTAACCTGAGTGAGAAGGTCACCTCTTGCATCCTCGGGCCAAGAATTAACTCTATGAACATAATGGTTTAAACGGGCAGACAGTCTATTGTAGTCCAAACACCCTTCGTCTCCAACAAATTGACGAGCCAGCAATACAACTTGTCTAATTTCAGGCACTATCTTTTGATCATCAGCATCATATGGATGACGGGTATCGTCAATCACAGCTGAGCCAATTTTCACCTGTCGCATTAGAGCTCGCAATTGCGACCGTCGATTTGTCAGCGTTCCTTCAGGCTCTCCTCCCCGAGTTATAATCTCAAAGTTTACTTCTTCAAGTTGCAAATAAGCAACATCCTTAGATGCAAGCTTGTAGTCCGCCATTATAGTTTTCGTCAAATAATTTAATTTCAAAATTGGAAAATTCTAAATGTTCAATAATGCAAAATTATAAAATCAAGGAAAAGCGCAAGCACAAGTTCAGAATAAGTTTAATTCAAGTTTAAACTAACAATAAATTAACATTTACAAGACAAGAACAATCAAACCCAACTATTGATTCCAAGTTTCAAGGAAATTTTCTTTGTAATAATTAAATAAATAAATAAATAAATAATTTACTTTATCAATAAATTTCAAATTATTAAATAAATTCAATTAGAATTATGGGTTACCAGCAACAACAACAATCCCTCTCCAAATTTAAATAAAGTTTTAGCCGGTAGCATGCCCCAATGCACTAGCCAATATCACAGATAATATTAAAGAAATAATTTATAATGCAAAGAGCAATTTTCACACATAGCAATTTAACAAATTATTAACACATATGTAAGTTACTTTACATTAATTGAAATCTGATCCCATTAACAGACTAACAAAATTCATTTATTTTACAAGATTTATTTGAATAAACTTAATGCTTGCACCGAAATTTAATTTATCTAAATTAAATCAGTTAAAATTCAAATTGTTTAATATTTAAATTAATTACCAAAAATTATTTAACTCTTTAACACAACACAATTATTTCACAATGAACAAGGAAATACAGAAGTACAAAGTATGAACAAGGAAATACAGAAGTACAAAGTAATTACAAGTACCAAGATTTGCATTATTTACCATGTCTGGAGTCGCACAAATAAT